>NW_019264334.1:203171-260351 GCF_002742605.1 Olea europaea var. sylvestris | reverse complement strand
ATTATTATGCTATAACATCACATCTACAAAAATGAATAATCAACTTAAAATTTAAAGTTAAGAGTGCCAAAAGAAATAAAGGTTGTCGATTAGTATCAAGCCTTGACACAAATAGAGTTGGCCATGGTTGACAAATTTGAATAAGAGAGAATGAGAGAGGTCATCATTTAGCTTTAGGGCTAGAGTAAAAGAGAAAGTATAAGAGAAATGATAAGACCTTGTAAACTAGGGTCGTGAGATTTCAACTTTTTAATTTTTAAATTTGTTTTATATTTTTATTTTTTTTTTCAATTTTTAAGCAGTAGATTGGGTTGGATGAATTTTATTCATTTTGATGGATCAACCCATAAACCGCCCCAAGTCAACCCACTTGCTTCCAAAAAACCCAATCCATCAGAAATTTAAGAAAAAATCGACCCAAACGGTTCAATTCAGTTTGGGTTTATCGATTTAGTAGGTTGCTTCGATTTTCGTTCACTCCTAATTGCAACATGCTACCTTTAAAAGGTAATGTGTTTTATTAAAAAAAAAAATGAGCCGACTCGACTCAATAATGTTTGAGTAAAAAGTTCTGGTTGAGCCTAAATTTTTTGCTCGAGCCAAAGAAAGCTCCAAGCATTTTTACTTGATCTCGAGTCCAACCATCAACTTTCGACTCAATTTGGATCGTTGATATCCCTACCCTAATTTGATTATTGAAGTTAGGCAATAGATCCTTTATCTTCATGTAATTTTCAAATTTGACTTTCACAACAATTTATTGCTTGTTTGGTCCTCTTTAAAATTTTAAATTACTGGCTATAATATCATTTTTAACTACACATTTACGCAACAAAATATTTTCCATACAAACTAATAAAGTTTCTTTATTTTTTAACCTCACATTCTTAAAAAAAAAAAAAATTATTTAAAACTCGTTAATTTTTCAAATAATGGGTGCCAAATAGAGGCTTAGCAACGAGTACATATAATGATCAATTTCAAACTTTCAAATATAATATTTATCTCTTTTCATATTAGAGATTGTTCACACTCGTTTTAACTTCTAATTCTTTATTCTTCTTTGTTCGGCTTGACAAATAATTACTCCAGAGTAATATTACTTTCTCGCTTTCCCCATCTCCAATCCAAATACAAAGGTGGGCAATCATGACAAAATTGATGTTGCATGTGCGAATAAATAAATGGGGAAGTGCTATGTGTACACACAGCATTACACTCCCCTCACATGAGGGCCCCACATACAATAAAATATTTGTGGGCCTCCTACATGTGGGGGGTGTAATCTATATCGTGTGCACATAGAATTATTCTAAATAATTAGCAAAATTAGAAAGTATTAGTATTATTATTTATATTTCTTAAAAGGGAATCTACAAAAATGTCATGAAAAATGAAAGTTCAAAAAAATTTGTCATTTTCACTTTATGTGAGTAAAAATGTCACTTTTTGTAGTGAAAAGTCTAAATTACCCTTAATAACACATTTTTAGTAGCATTTAATGCTTGATTTGATAGAAAAGTATTGATTTGATGTGATAATTTAATTTCTATATACAAAACATGGATAAATGTGTATTTTATTGATTAATATGAATTTTTGTTAATAAAAAAGGGTTAAAAAAAATTTAAAAATGAAACATAAACTACGAATCCTAACTTTTCTCCATCTTCTTCATTTTCATTGATAAAGAAGATATTTCCGTTGCATTCTTCATCCATTTGAGATGTTAGTAATTACAAATTATTTATATTTTACTCTTATAGTTTTTTGTTTTGTAAATGTTAAATACAACATAGACATATTTATTTAAAATTCTTGAAACTATTATGCATTAATTTTTTTTGGTTTTGGAGTCCTTTACAAAATGTTATTATCGCCATTAAGGTTTTGAGTAAGTTCTTCCATTCAAACCAAATACTGTTTTCATTAAATGTCTCTTTAATGCAAGGCTAATCTGACATTTTCATTTTGTTATTTGGTAGCTTAATAGTAATGGCCACACTTAATGTGCTGCACTGAAGAAGCTTGAGTTCCACCCATTGCCGTCTGCTTCTCCACATTTAAAATGTCGAATTTGACATTTAAAAATTGTCAAGTCAGATGTTTGAAATGTCGAATCAATATTTACAAAATGTCGGGATATAAAGTTTTACTGTCAATTTGGACACGTCAAAACAATGGAAACCCTTGATTTGATCTTTTGCTATCGTACAGATTTACATATTATGCAATGTCACTTTCATAATATAAAATGCCAACATATTGATTCTGAATTATTATCGTTGCAATCCCAACATCTTAGGTATGAGTAATCATTTGAGATTCATCGTGTCACATGGGGAAAAGTTTGTTCATGCGAATGACGAATGGAAGTGGAGAGGGAACAAAACAACTTCCATTTTGGTGCCGACAAATATTATTGTAGCTGAACTTTTGTTAAGGTTGAAGGACAAACTTGGTATTCTTGATCCTCACACTCAAATTGAATTAAAATTCAAAGTCTCTAACTTGAATATACCTCCGACCGAAATACGTGACGATGAAGACTTAAATTGGTGGTAAAAGTGGTTGTCAAATGTAATCTCAAAATTGTTCCCCCTTATGCAATGTACATTCCAAACTTATGTTATTAATTTGTTGTTTTTATCATATGCCAACAAAAAATTGGTAGTTATGTTTCGCAAGCAAAGTATAGATCCATTAGCACAAATGAGATGAATACGTTATTTTCATTATAAATTTAGTTGATCATTATGGTTCCATTAGTTTCAACTAACAGTTTGTCAAAATAAAAAATTGATTTTCATGAGACGACAATTCATAAGCAAAACACCAACATTACTTCCCGACAGTTCATGTGTAGTTCTCGACAGATGGTCTTTGTAATTCTCGACGATTGGAAAAAATAACGACTTCCAAAAATACACTACTGCGGTTACCCATTATGGACATGCAGCTGCTACACGTACGCAAACATTCAGAATCACAAAGTGTACTTGTATTGGTCAAACATTCACTATCATTTCCTCAATGGTGTTTTAAAGGAGAAACCAATAAAATGCACCGATTTCCATTTTTCCGAAAGTGAGAACTTATAATCTCTATAATTTCTATTTATAAACTATGATCTAGGTTTGATCAAACTTATAATTTTCATTTTTCCGAAAGCGAAAAACTTATAAAATAAACTAATTTCAAAAAGCAAGAAACTTACGAAGTGCGCCAAAAAAGTTTCCGTACTAAATCCACACTGTTTCTTTGACAGTGAATGTCACTTGAATATAACCAACATTTCCCAAAAACTAAATATACAATAATGTAAAACAAAATGTTCCTCCGTGTATTCTTTGCAGTCATCCGAAGTGGAATATTGTCAACGTCACTCTTTCTTTGACAAGGACATCGATTGATTCCACCTCCCATTATGGTTGATGCCAATGATATATCAATGTGTACTTCTATGCAAAAGTGGTTTGTGTCGTATTAGTTACCAAAATTTAATAATGGAAGAAAATAACATATTGTACCAAGATTTGTAGTATAACATCAAAACGATACGTTTGTCTTCAACTAAACATATTTAAAGTAAAATATAAAAATTTGATATTGTATGACTACCCCATTACGTGACTTACCATCTACCACAAGCATAGGGAATCTTGTGACTGTCCGATCATGTACCTTTTGGGTCTACACCTTCATATGTAATAATCAAGTTTCAAATACCAAGGTTAGGAAATCAAAACAGTTGAGCAATTGTTTTTTAAAACTGAAAGTAGTAACATATACCAATTGCCTCCTTTACCCATCAGTCAATGAACACTTCGGTAGTTTGGGCTACCAACTTTCAGGTTGGTATCTTCATACAAAACAATGATGCTTGAAATCATAAAGATAAAAACTCCAAATAGTGGGACAAATGCGTTTTTGAATTAAAGTGATAATACATAGCAATCCCCTCATTTACCTAGCTAGCCGATGGACACTCCGATAATCCAGGCAAGCACCTTTTTGGTTGGTCACTTCTTTATCTATAATGACAGTTTTCTCTACAGATGGATTTATAACTATTATTTTTATATTTCATGAAGTAATAATGGTGTTCAGATGATATGTTATACATTTCAACCCCTAAAATTACATGTAAAAGAGAAGCTTAACAAAATTTGGCTTCTGCAACCAACTGTCAAGAATTTCAGAGCCTAACTGTCGAGAACGACAGTTCATCTCGACAGATAATTTCTTTACTATCAGAATTGACATTTACATTTCACATTCATATTGATTTTCCAAGACATGAAGGGTCAAGTTATGACAAACATAATATGTGTTATACTTATAGCTTCAAATAGCATCACTATTCATATACGAAGCCATAAATTTTATATGTAAATACAAAAACATTTTCAAGAATGAAAAATAGAATGATCCAACACTAAAACAACATTCAAATAATTGTGAATAATCATATAAAGACACATTTAATCGAGTTTATTTGTGCATGTTGACAAGAATATACACAGTTCAATCTTGGCTCGTTTCACAAACTTGACAAGAATATACACAGTTCAATCTTGGCTCATTTCACAAACTCAAAAATTAAACCAAGACTCAATTTGCCCAATAATGACCAATAACTATTATTTATATAAAAGAAAAATGAAAAATATAATTATAAAAAATAAATTCATAGATAACTTACATAAACCATAATGTTAACATTTTTATATAATTAGAAAAATAGAAAACAAAAATTGAAAAAAAAATGAGACATTGTACCAATTTAGGTAAAAATTTTGAAGAATAGAAAAATAAATACCTTTAAATTTTAAAAATTAGAAGAGAAGAGAGCATCAAATGCAAAAGGAAAGAAAAAGGAAAATATCAAGAGATTAATGATGATTTTTGTCAGCGGTGGACTGATAAATGGTCATTTGATTTCAAGCCTGGACAAAATGGAGGATTTTAACGTTGCTTGCGGCATTGAGCAAGAGGAAATGAGAAAGGAAACTAAGCTCTTTAGATTTAGGGAATGAGAGAAAAAAGAGAGGATTTTACTTTTTTAGAGAATGAGAGAGAGAATGAAAGGATTCTTGTTTGTGCGTGCGTGCGTGTGTGTGTGTATAAGTAGTGAAGTTAGAGCATTTGAGGTGATAATTTAAAATTTTTTGTACTATTTTTTCATCTAATCAAATCAATTTTTAATGAAGGATATGTAGGATGTTTGATTTATCTAGAGGGGTAAAAATGTTCAAAATTGACAATCTTACAAAAACTTTAAAAAAAAATGACATTTTTGTAAATGTAAAGTCAAAAATTGATTATTTTAGTCATTTCCACTTTCTTAAATCACAAATCATATCACGTCGCTCTCATTTAGGTGCCAATCCCAAATCAAAATGAAAAGTGATGACAACCTATCATGAACAATTACCAAAAATAGGGTTAAAAACTATCTTGGTCATCAAACTTTAAAAAATGTTACACTTCAGTCATCAAAGTTTTTTTTAGCATAGATAATTACCAAACTTACAAATTTGTTTCAGTTACACTTTTCATGTATATATGATAGTAAATTTAACAATTATTTTCGAGGTGACTAATGTCTAATGGCTTCAGAGATTTTTGTTTCTTCATCTGAACATTTATAAAAAAAAATTATCCTAAACCATCAATTTATTCACTCATCACCATTTAAGATATTAATTTAATCGATCTATATCATAATCGTCGTTTGAATCCAACCACATAAAATATCTTTGTTAGAAAAATTACCAAATTCGATAAATCAACTAGTAGATATGTGACTTTGATGATCATCTATACGAAAATAAAAAGTTCAATAGCTAAAGTGACACATTTTGAAAGTGTGGTTACCAGCAAATTTTTTACCCACCTAAAATTCTACTTGGAATCTTAATACCCAATTAACTACCAACCAATCCAAAATTTCAAAACTCAAAATAATTATTACTCTCTCTCTCTCACACACAGAGACACGCACAAAAACACAGAGCCCTCCATTATTATCACCAAGACCATCCCTGTCATTTTCTATATACCAATTCCTTCCACCTAAAACACAAACATATATACATACACAATATATATCTCTGTCTCCATTTTTCTCTGGTTGGAGAAGAGGAGTTGATAAGAATGGGATCGGGCAGCAGCCGGCTGGGATCCTGCCCATCTCCTCGAAATGGGGCCGGGACACACCAACGCCGACGGCCCACCGTTAAACGTTCTCTTTCCTCTATCCTTGTTTGCGGTGCCTCTTCTTCTCAGTCCGCCAACGAGGTACAGGCCCATGTGTTATGAATGAAATTGAATTCGAATTGGCCGTTTCATCAGTTTTGGGGTTGTGTTATTAATTATTATAGATGGGTTTTTTTTTCTTGTTTTCTTTTTTCTTGTTTTTTATATGAATTCATGATTTCTGACCCAGAAATTTTTCTCTGTGAATTTTTGCTTTTTAAGTTGATATACATTTCTTTAGGGGATGTTTGCGATTCAAATTGTAAAGTGAATTTCAATTTATTTTAAAACTTTTAATGATATGATGATGCATTTGAATAATTGTGGGTATAAATAAATTTGACCATCGAAAGAGAGGATAACTCTTCTTGAATTTTTGGAGCTCGAAAAATATGGCAAGAATATATGTTTTACTCTCACTAAATGGTAAGAATTTTTATGATTGATCAAAGGAATAAGGTCAGATTTTACATCCGACTATCCGAGTAATGCTTTCAGCAATCCAAATGGAGTACCTATTGGATTAGAAATGAGCTAAATTTCCAAAAAAAGGGATCCTATTTTTCTCCAGTTGAACAATAAGCTGTGATGGAAATGCAGTACTAAGATTTGGACTGGTGCTAGATTTATGGCTTGTAGCATTTTGAAGTATTTCATTCGACTTGAATAATTTTGTTGTGTTTCCATGATCTTTTTGTTGAACAATGTCCATTGAAGATGCTGCAAATTGGGGAAGGAGATTTTTTGATGGTTGAAAAACAATGTGATTTTCTTAATTTTATTTGAATTGAAAAAATTCAAACAATTAGCATTGCTATGATTCCCCTTTTCTTTGACTGTTGTACTGTCCTAATTACTTAATGGGAGTCCCTAGCTGTAAAATCGCACAGAAAGCTAGGCAAGGCATTAATTTTTTTTTCCCCCGAAAAGAGAAAATTAGCGAGTCTTGCTCTCTTCTGAGTGTGCATCGCATACTCTAAGGAAAATTTTGGTTTTTAAGTTGACTTATGCTAAGTTGAGCCATCCAGCTCGTGCTTTCTGTTCTTGTATCGTATTTGGACATGCAATAGAGTAGGGAAAAACTATGTTAAAACTTTGTCGACAATCCCATCTTCAAATTTTGATAGTGTTAAAAGACATCAAAAATTTAAAACGATATATCAAAAAGCATGGATCAGGCACAACTCTTGGCAAATATTTTCTTGTTCTTAAAGCATTTCTTGAAAGTGATTGGTAAATGAGGTGTTAAGGTTATCCTATGAGTTTTAATTTGTCTTCTGTAGATGGAAGATGATCCAGCTGAATTGCTGGTGAATTCTACAGAACATTATCATTCAGAAAAGTTCAAACTCCCAAGAAAATATTCTGCTTTATCCCTTGGTACCGTAGCTGACCTTGCCAGCCACAAAGCTGAAAATGGGATCCCAACAGGAAGACCTATTATTGCTAATGAGAATCCTGATCTTGAATGCAGTCCAAGTGATGCTGACAAAAGTGATAAAGGGAAACTCTCATCTGAAAGGAGGGAATTGGTTCCTTCTGATCAATCAGTCATCAGCTCTAGGAGTCATGAAACTGCCAGCACTTCGTACATAAATCAACCATCTTCTATTTCCGCATCTGCAAATGAAAGACCTACTATTGATGCTGGGAATGGGATAAACAGCAACGTGAATGGAAATTCATCTCAACTTGGTGCAGGGCTCACCAATTGTACTGATCCTCCTTCAGTCAGGCTCAATTCTTCATCAGATGAAATTTCAGTTGAAAATAATGTCAACGAAGCAATTTATTTTTCTTTCTCTGATTCTGGTTCTGGGTCTGCTTCTGCTGTTTCGGAGTCGCCTATAAATGCTGAGTCACCAAGGGGTGATACTGTGCAGGAGGTAATTCCTTCAGGTGTAGGACATCACGTGTCAGAAAGAGAACAAACTAGGCAAAATACAAGTGTATTGGATGTTGATGTGCCCAGTGTCTCCTCTGATATTTTGCCTAGCAGTTCTGCTGATATAAGCACTCGCGAAGCAAGAAATAGTAGAAGACTATTTTGGGATGCTTTCTCAAGACGCAGTTCTAGAGGACATACAGATTCGAGAACCTTTGTTTTCCCATCTGGTGACTCTGATACTATGAGATCTCATGACAGATGGCTTCTTGATTTTAGTGGCGATTTCTTTAATAATGGGGCTGGAGGGGATTTTAGATCTTATGGAAGCAGGACTCAAGGCATAAATGAACAAAGATTGCATTCTAGATCTGAGGTAACATTTAAGATACTCCTCTTTATTTGTTTGAGACATCAAGACCTATCATATCAGCTGTTGGTTAATGCATCTTTTCTTCACATTTGTTGAAAGGCTCTCTCTGCTGCTGCTCTGTAATTTCATGCTCTATAATTTGGGTAATTAAGATGTAGATTTCATTACTTTGAGGCGTGATATTTTATTGATTCTCTTCCTTCACTCTGTGCATGAGAGCACTGTTCTGATGGGGCATATAACCATGTTGTAATTTTGTGTAATATATGATTTTTCCACACTCATTTGGTCAAGCACTGTGCACAGATCTGGGAAAGACTTCGTGGCGGTCTTGATCCAAGTGAACAACGAACTGCAGCTTGTCCTAGAGGGATACACGCTGATAGCACATGCTCGTGTCAGTCCAGTTTGACATCTGAAGAATCTGGTTCTCGTGCTGGTGTTTCACGAATTGTCATGCTTGCTGAAGCCTTGTTCGAGGTAATTCATTTTTAACAATCAATATTTACCAGCCATATTTGATGCCCGGACTCTTCGAAATGATCGGAGTTCCCGTGTTGGAATACGACACGGGTACATGTCCTCCATCCGGACACGGTTTCATGATTTTAGTCAAATGAGTTATTGTTTCCATTGCTACTAATGTTTTTAGGTGAATCAGTTTGACAGAGAAGCCATATTAACAGTATTGATAGGTTAATAAGGTTAACAAAAAATTCAAACTCTTTTTAACTTTGTTCACGTGTCTTACATTTTAGGAAATAAAAGATCTGACACTTAGATACATACCCGTATGGGCTGTACTCGAGTCCGAGCATCATAGGATCATCTTTAGCTTATTTTTTGCTGATAGTTTTGACTTTTAAAGCTGATTGTATTTAAAGCAGCAAATTAACCTTTTGATATCTTTTGAAGTTGACCATGTTAAAAATTTATCTAGACATTTTGAATGTTAAAGATAATACAGTGCACATTGGTAGTCTACAATGAGTGTTTATTATTATTATTATAGAAGAAGGATTACAAATCTACTATATTAATGGAATTCATGAATACACATAAAATGTATTAGATCTAGAGTGCATAAATTCATTTATAAATATTACATTAATTAGATTTGAGATTCATGTGTGCAAATTAAATAGAAGGGAAAATTGCAGCAGCGGTCCCTAATATTTCATTTTTTTTTTTTTTGCGGATTTTACCTTAACCTTCACTTTAAGCTACTCACAGTCTCAAACCTTTCAAAAATATGCACGAGGGGTCTAATTGACTGATAGTTGACCAATAAAATTGAATTCTGACCAATTTAAAAGGGTAACTTTGTTATTTAACCTTATAAAACAATTAAAATAAATAACTAAAACAAAATAAAAATAATAAAAGGAAAAAACTATTCATCGCCTTCTTCACCCCACCCCACTACCCGAGCAACCAAAGTCACCACTAAAATTCCTGCTGTATAATTTTTTTGCCTCAACAGCATCACATCGCAGCTGTCTCAATACAACCACCGCAGCAAGAAGACACTTGAATAACATCACCATCTCCCTGTAGCACAAGCCCAGGTTTAGGACAAAATGGATGGTCGTTTAATGCTGAATATGCGACGATTTTGTTGCCGGTGTGAAATTCCACCATTCATGTATCGATCCATGTGCCTGCACTATGTTGTCCGAAGTAAACATTGTACAAAACCCCATCAAAATTGCTGATTTGGAGAGTCAAATGCTCCCAGTCCCCACATGTTCGCCGATATGCCCCAATGAAATGTCGAACAGTCCAAGTTTGGCAGTCGTATGCCCATTAAAGGAATAGAGTATCCACATTGCTATGTAAATAGAAGTTGAACCGAACATGGGTTTAACATGTAGATGAGCCTCGGAGCTTGCTAAATCTCCTTTCCTTACTTTTTCCTTAGAATCTTCAACAACAGGAAGGTCCAACTAGTATGAGCCATCACTTGAGCCACCTTGAGGGAGGTTGGAGCCATTGGGTTGAATTGGAACAGGGTTTGACTCTTCTCCTTTTATATACAGTAAAGCTCCATTGTTACCAGTTAACTGAAGAGCGAAGTTAAATTTCTTTGGGGTAAAAGTAAATTAAAAAAATGCAAGGGAGGGAAAGTGGTTAAAGGTGCCAAGAGAGAGAATTCAATTCAGTAGTACGAGTTACTTGAAAAAGGTTGTCCAAAAGGACACGGAAAATAAGATCTAAGACGCACGGATTTGATTATACAGAATTTATTGCTACAGTGACTCAGTGATCACGTTAGAAGTCAGCATTTCTGACTATATTACCATATTAGCAGCTGAAAAGGGATGAAATGTTTGAAGTCAGCATTTCTGACTGACTACATAAAGAAATTTATTGAGAGCCACCTGCTTGAAAGAAAAGCTTGTTGTTTGACAAGTCTAGCTTAAGGAGCGACGTTGAAACTTAGCCTATGTTTTGCCCCCATTTTTTCAAAAACTCGTTTTTCCATAACTCATTTTCAACGACACACCATAAAATAATTTTACACATGAATTCAAATTTTTTCCTTATTTTTAACCACGCATTCTCCAACAAAACACTATTGAAAAATGCATTTTAGCCCAAAAATGAGGCTCAAACAAGGGCTTAATCTAGACATGTCATGAATGTTGACGATGATACATTGAACATTCATAGTAGTCAGCAGTAATTAGATATCATTAATTTTAAAAGAATAACTGTGAATCTGTTATATCAATTAAATTCATGAATACACATCAATTAGATCTAAAATGTGTATTCATATGAACTTGTTAAATGAATTAGATATAGGATTCAAGCACGCGCATAATAAAGAATGCTTTTACTAGAAGTATAAATAGGATTATTGGTTTGTGAGTGGAGCAATAATAAGCAACAATTGTAAGAGAAAGTAAAGTTGAAAACTACTATGTTCTAGAGAATAAACATTTTCTCTTTTGAGTGTTTTTTGTGAGTGATTGAGTTCCTTCAGTTATGTTAATGAAGTTTTTTATTGGAGTCAATTAAATTTTGCGAAGAGAATCTTTTCAGAATGAAGTTGTTATCTGATGCCTCTCTCTAATATCTTCTCAGAATGAATAAAAAAATTATATTTGAGTTATCCAATAAATCAAGAGTAAAACCCTTCTATTTGTGTTTTTTCCTCTCATATATGCTAACCAACATTATATCGATGTGTTCTAATTGAAGAAACTAATTTAACATCTGCAAAATGCAGGTTTTGGATGAAATTCATCGACAACCAATGTCACTTTCCTTGTCTGTGGTCTCACTTCCGGCTCCGGAATCGCTGGTTGACTCTTTTCCTGAGAAGACTCACAGAAAGCCTGAAAAATTGGAAAGTGGAGACGATAATCAGCAGTATGTTTTCCCCTGCCTTTTTAATGAGTCACGCTCAAAGTGGTTGGAAGATCCCGAAAAAGAGAAAACAGAAGGGACGGGGGGTGGGCTAATCAATTGGGATTCTTTGCATCTTAGAAAGGAAATCTAAGCAGGATGATGCAGCACCTCTTGGCAAGAAAACTATATAAAACAGAGAGAATTTTTGGAGGAGACTAAAGGGAGAGAGAAAAAGTCACATTCTCTTGCACAATTCGATTATTCATGAGTGCCCACCTCATGGAGAGCTTTGGTTATGAATAATGGAAAAATGATAATGTCCCTATTTTGTGCAAATGTTATCTTTTGTGCTATGACTCGTTTACCGGTGATATGTCATTTACTTATTTGTTGCATGGTATTCCAGTATGTGCATTTTTAATGTTAATATCGTCTATATCTGCAGGTCCGTTTGCCATGGCTTTTAGTTTTACCTTATGATGAAACTATGTCTTGCAGGTGTTACATTTGCCTCGCTGACTACGAGGAAGGAGACAAAATTCGAGTTCTCCCATGTCACCATGAGTATCACATGTTATGTGTAGATAAATGGCTGAAGGAGATTCACGGGTATGTGACATTGCTGCACTTATTTGCTGCACTTATTCCCCCATCCCCATCCCCATCCCCATCCACATCCACATCTCCTTCTATTCTTTTTAAATATCTGTAAATTAAAGTATGTGCTTGTGCTCCAGTGTTTGTCCACTCTGCCGGGGGGATGTTCGCGAAGGCTTCCCAGAAGGATCTGTTTCAAACTCAGAGACCCCTCCTCTTTAGTACATTTTGTATATAGCTATGTATATGAGGTGCTGTATAGGCCATGAGTTCGTATTTCTCTCGGAATGTCACTTTCATCCATAACCTTTGAATGGAACTACTGGTTTTTTAAATAACGAAATCTTCACTTTAGTTGTAAAATCAGTAATTATATAGTTTGCCCAAAAAGAAGAGAAAAACTTCTGACAATTTATTTATTTTTGAACAGTTATTTTATTTTATTTTATTATTATTATTTTTTTCAATACACAGAAGCATTGAAAATGGTAACCCAGTCCCGAAAATTATATTTTAGCCATCTTTTGACTACACACTTTTATAAATAGTTTTTAGCAAATTTCGCAGACGTATAGTTTTATAATTTTATCTCCACACTAATTGGTCAATTTGTTGACCAATGTAATGGCGGTCAAAATTAGGACAGCACAAAAAAATAGCGAAACCATAAATCGAACCGAAATTGTTGAGTTGAAACTGTTGGTTCGAGTTCACGAGGAACCGTGGTTTCTTTTTCCTCACAAACATGCGGGCCCCGCGTGTATTTAATAATGTCGAGCCGTGGTCCCCACCTTGATGATGTGAGTGGGGTGTAAATGATTATATACGTGTAGTACGGTCCTTGTTCTATGAACATCTTTTAACAACCAACTTTGAAAATAATTTATTTATGTGTTTTATGGTAAATATGAATGTAATTTAACATTATTAGTTATCATTTAAACTTATATTTAACTTATGTTAAATACATTACTATAATATAAAAAAATAAACCACAGATTAAAATCGAATCAGACTGCAAATTATGGTTTGGTTCGAAAAAATTTCTAACCGCACACAATGTTTGAGTAGAAAATATAGTACAAACTGAACCGCGTTTACCCCTAGTCAAAATTATTTAAACAAGCAATAATTATGTTTAAAATAAAGCATAACTCAATTCATTTGGAGAAGATATATTAGGTGTAATATCGAACATTTATAATTGAAACTCGACCTTTTCCAATTGAAACTCGACCTTTTCCCCCCTTTTTATTGATTGAGTGTTGGCAAAAGTATATAAATAAAATTATAAAAAATTAAACAAATATGATTCATATAAGAAAATAACTCATGATATTTATAATGTGAATCAAAATAACTTCAAAATTATTGCCACATATTTCTTATCTAAGAGGTCACGTTCGATGTCACTTATGCTTCAATTATTTTATGCATCATCACTGAAATTTTAACCTATTTTGGACCCATTACAGACAATATTATTAGGTGACCATAACATATAGATAATGATATTTAACAACAATACATGGTAAAATCCGAAAAACTGATATTTTTCTCCTAATAAAAGTTTCTTGTTCGGAAGCTCATGCATTGAAATGGACAAATTATAACCTTACGCTTTTTATAATTTTTTTTTAATTTTCTTGTTGGTAAAGATTTTTTTTATTTAATCGATTGATCTTAAAAGCCAGATATTAAACTACATCCCTTGTGGACATCGTTACTTGCCTTGACAAGGGTAAACATTTTTTGAATCAATAAATAATGGTACGAAATTTTTTAATCATACGACAATGTTTCGAAAATCAAAAGGAACATTTACTTGAAAAGGGTAACGAGTTAAATCTATCAATTCATAAATTCTTTTAGATTTACGATTTTTTTTTACTTCTTGTTAGACTAAATTTAGACTAATCTACTCGAATTAGTGGATCGATTCTAATTCTGATAACGAAGAGAAGAGAATATAATGAAGAATAATGATAATGTCATGATGTGTCCATTTCATGTGGTCATTCCTTTGCAAAGTTGTTACATCGCACAATCGAATCATGTGCCCACTTATTTTCCCTCTTGGATGGTTAAATTAAATTTTGACAGCATAAGTTATTATTAACAAAATGCAATATCAAGAATAATTCATGCATTGATTGACCATTGTCTTTATTAATGTTGGTAAAATAAGTATCAACCATGCGACATGTACACTCTACTTCACACTTTGATTGACATTCTTTTACGTGGATCCATTAAAATCATTGATTTTGAACCCATTTATCACACCATTACACATATTTCTTCCATATAGGAAGGATGTCAACAAAGGTATAAATCATAATGTACATCAAGCATAATTCAATAAGTTTTGTTTGTAAAGTTGGTTTAAATTTCATATAATTAATTCTGACTTGTATATTTCTCAAATGTTCTTGAGTTTAAGGGTCTATCAGGTACAACATCTTGAATTGTTTAGTATCACAACACGTTTAAACAATATATCAATATTTTAAAATATAAACTTAAAAGCAACTTTTAAAAAACAAGCTTAAAAAAGAATAAAGTTACTTTTAAATCACCCTTTTTTTTTATTTTTAAACATATTTGGATAGCTTACTTTAAAGGAAAAACATATATTTTTTAAAGTAAAATTAATTTAAGTAACTTTTATAAATAAACATATTTAGATAACTTGTTTTTCTTTCTTACAAGTAGAAATAATTACTTTTTATGAAAGTAAGCTTAATAGTTTGGCTGGAAACAGTACATTGGCTACAATTGAAAATGTCTTATCAATGAAATTTTCATTTATCCGCGATCTAGGCTTTTGGCATAGCGGGCCCACAATGGAAGGCTCGCACGACGGGCTATTAGTTCAGTGGTAGAGCGCACCCTTCATAATTGCATCATTGTGCACTCAGGTTAGAGCATAAGTTAGTGGTGCTTTCAGCTATTGAACTTTCGTCATTTAGGGTACAACTTTTGTTCTTTTAAGTTAAGTAAAAAAATGAATTTGAATCGGCGCGAACCCTGTGAATCACTACAATGGACAATGGACAATTTACTTTTTATTTTTATTTTAAGTAAAACAAAATAATTTTTTTAAAGTAAGCTTAAATTATTTTGTTTTAAAGTAAGCTTAAACATAAATTTATCTTTTAAGTAATTTCACTTCTAAGTAAAAAGGTTACATTTAAAAAAAAAAAAAAAAAATTGTCCAGATAAGAACTTACTTTTCTTCCATTTGATTAACAAAAAAATATTTATCTTACAAATGTTCTTATTTACAACCCATTATTTTCCCTCATTACATCCATTATGATAAATGAATCTCTGTCTAAATTCATCTCATTCGCAGAAATATTTTAATCTGATGTGACAAATGGAAGTTAAAACTTTCAAGTTAATTTAAGGTAAATAACGTCCCTAACCTTTTAATTTGGGCTTTTGAGTTCTCAACTACAGAAAAATAGGCGACATTCACCCAAATGGATTAATTCTATCTATTTTTACATTAATAAACCCATTTGAAATGTAGAGTGGAGCTTACCCAAAGAACCAGAATCTGTTGTGAACATAATTTCTGTCAATAGAACTTATTCAAAAATTGTTGATTAAACATTAATTATTTTTTTAAGATAAAAATATCACAAACCATTCAAAAATAATATTTAAATTCATGCAAGTTAATGTACTATTCATTGATACATTAGAAAATTTGCAATCCAACCACGCCCAGCATCTATCTGAAAAGTTCAAATATATTTGAAAATTTATAATTTTCATAGAGAAGTTCGATATTAAAGTTTCTTTAAAACAACTTTAAAAAGTTTATTTTTCTTGTCATTAAGCACCTCAACTTTAACCAATCATCTATAATGATACCGGAAAGCATTTTTTCCTCAAAGAAGCACTTTTGAGCTTTATAAAGCCATCTAAATGCACGCTAAAGTGATTCGCTAGAGCTATATCCACTTGACATTATAGTTTTCATCTTTTTAATAAAGGAGATGATTACAACTAGTCTGTGAACCCACAACGAACCCACACTTCTCTTATATCTTTCTCAAGAAAAATAGTTCACCATTATATCTTTATTATAAAAATGAAATATAAAATGACTGAATATAACTACGAATTATCCATATTACCCGACAATATTAAAACTCCGCCTCAAAAACCCTCCCACGCCTAAACTTCAAACTAGGGGAGCTACCAAGTACCAACCACATCGACCTTACA
Source organism: Olea europaea var. sylvestris (assembly GCF_002742605.1). Lineage (NCBI taxonomy): Eukaryota > Viridiplantae > Streptophyta > Magnoliopsida > Lamiales > Oleaceae > Olea > Olea europaea. Next base: position 243,636 of record NW_019264334.1, on the reverse strand, counting down.
ACAAAGGTTCATTCGTAATTGAAAAAAAAAATTGTAAATAGAAGGAAAAGTAAACAACGAAATGAAACTACACTTATCCAACATCGAATTCCGTAGCTTTATTATCGAAATCCATGACATCATTTTTATTTTATTTTTATCAATTTTGAATTTCCATTCTACAACAAGGACAATGTGCATTACTCTCTAGCCATGGCACCAAACACTTTGAATGGAATTTATGGGCACATGGCAACTGCATTAGGGTGTCTACGGCCACAAAATGCTCCAAACAAACTGCACACTCCTCTTGTTCTGTACATTTCCAGCTTATTTTTGCCCAATTAAACTTTTTCTTTAATCCAAATACTTCTTTCCCTTCAATTGCAGGGCTGCCTTCCAGATTTCTTGGCCTTTGTAGCTCACTCGAAACCCTACATTTGATTAAGAAATATGAAGAATAATAATTACTTTGATGAAAATTTGAACATTTTTTGCCTACTGGACTAGAGTGGACTTGAAAGTAGAAAACCGTAAATATTTGTACATTGAGTTGGATTGAACTATAGAGGATGATCTTTATTCATCATCCTAACATACAAATACAATACAAGAAGGGAACATCTGAACACTTGAATAAAGTTTATCTTTATCTTATCTGTTCACGGCTATTGCGTTTTGAGGGTATTTAGTTAATTCTCGAGAAATCAAAATTGAGATTGTGTGTGTTTGTTAAAGTATGATGAATTTGAATCTTGGAACTTATGATAATCAAATATTACAATATTCCTTTCTAACTTTTTTCGTTTTTCTTTTTCCCTTTTATTGTGGTCGTTTCATCAATTCTAATAAAAAAAAAGAGTCTTTGAGAATTTAAATTACCAAAAATTTAGTTCTCCAAAAATTGCCTAAAATTACTTAATTTTCATGGCAAGAAAAAATCAAGTTACTTTTTTACTCATAAACAAAGTATGTCATCTCAATGTATTACCTTTTGATTTTTGATTTCCACTGTGCTTTCAGCTTCTCATCCAGCCTTTTCTTGGCTTCTCTAGCTACAGCCCCTAGCTTTTCATCACAATATGCCTGGCCTATCGGAATCCTCTGTTATTTTCAACAGATCCAGAAATTTCATAAAAACCCCACATAAATAAAAATATATATACATATAGATACGAAAATTCCTTAAGATTATTTTGATTTTAGTACCATGGAAGAGGATGAACTGTGCAGGTTCTCATGATTGCTTGTATATAAACAAAAAGATGAACGCCTTGTGAAGTTATAACCAGATGGGTTTGGAGAATCAGAATGGAATCTTCTTCTTCTTGCAGATTCAACTCCAGGAAGCATGCCAGCCATTGAGATGATTACTTATTAGGCAAAAATAAGTGATTATGTATAATAAGAATTATTACAGCTTTTGAGCGTCTTCTTCTAGAATTCTGATTTTTCTCGAATTTCTGAAGGGGGAAATTTCTCGGAAACAAATGAGGAAATGGTGTAGATAGGTAAGTAATGAAAAATAATTGAAAGCCAATGGTGGGATCCCACCATTGACATGATTGTAATTGTTGGTAAATAAGCTGAAAATGTGAAAAGAAGGAAGGAGAGGAGAAATTTCATGGTAGACAGACAGGTTGCGTGGCTAAGAAAGAGATACAATTAGGTTGGTCACGTGACTAACCAACACCAAACTTGCCACAAATTTGCCCAATAGTCCTCCATTTAAGTTGTTCAACAGTTAAGTTAGTTAGTTACAGTTGGGTAAATTGCAAATATAATGTCCAACATTTTTCTTATATTTTACTAAACGAAATTAAAAAATATTATACAATTAAAAGAAGAAAAAGAAAAAAACATTGTGTTCATCATCATCCATAGTTTAATTGTTTTCATTGGGTCTTGGCCTAACAATTATTTTATTATTTTTAATTATTTAGCACTTGTGAAGTTTATAAATAGAAGTTGGCCTCATCACCCATTAGCTTGCAAGTTTTTATTTATGCGCAGTGTCTTTTATTTTGCATGGTCTGATACATACTATTTGAACTTTTGAATATCGTGACAATGAAGAGTCGATTACATGATTTATTTCTAAGTACTTGGACCGATTCAACTCAAATGGTACACATTACATTAGCACTCCGTTTTTATTGATTATTACGTTGACACACGTCACTTATTAAATATTAGTGACAGTTGTTTTTTAAAACAATTTCCCCATTTAATGAGCTTTAAATATTTTTTGAAAAAAAAAAAATTAATACTTAACAATTGGAAAGTGGCTCACATTTTAAAATGGAAAAATTACCTTGAAACCTACAATTAGAGATTACATATCATAAATAAGGGTGATAAGTTTAGATTTCATATATTGGGTGGTATTAGAATTAATAAATATTTAATTAAAACATGCATAATTACCGACTAATTAGGTAACTAAATCTAATCAAATAAAATTATAAACTAACCAAATCAGTTTTAAAATTTATCCCACTTACTCTCTCTCTCCTCTTCTTCATCATATGCACGACTCTCTTTCTCTCTCTTCCACATACTCTCTTAGAGAACACTGGCTCACACGATATTTACCCTACTTTCTCTCTCTCCATTTTCATTATACACGATACACACTTTCTCTAGAATATCAGCTCACATGATTATCTTCTTTAACTTGCACGGTGATTTTTCCTTTATAATATTCCCTTATTCCAATATCGCGCAGTCCTCGCATCAAGTAAAAAACACGGCTATTATCACACAAAACTTCACCGTGAAATCAACATTGTTTGTGCTTTTTCCAGAAATTAAAAATATTAAAAATAGTGTTAACTCGTAGTGTAGAGGATAAAAGAAATGAGATAGAGAAGGGAAAGAGGAAAAAAAAAAGGCTTCAGAATGTTCTGCTCGAAAGAGTATTCCCTTATTCCAATATCGCGCAGTCCTCGCATCAAGTAAAAAACACGGCTATTATCACACAAAACTTCACCGTGAAATCAACATTGTTTGTGCTTTTTCCAAAAATTAAAAATATTAAAAATAGTGTTAACTCGTAGTGTAGAGGATAAAAGAAATGAGATAGAGAAGGGAAAGAGGAAAAAAAAGGCTTCAGAATGTTCTGCTCGAAAGATGTTGAAGATGTCGGGTTCTGGAGGAAAATCTTCAAAAAAGGTGAATCGGTGTTTACATTTTCAGTTTTGTTGTGCATTTGTTTTCCAGTAAGCGTTGCATTATATGGGTCGATTGATTATGACTCCAATCTGTGTTATGACCTAATTTTTAAACTTTATGACCTGTGTTCGGAGTTATTTTGAAGTGATTTAAATAGTTTGTGACTTGTTTTTTCGTGACCTGAACACATTTTGTATGTATGTGATAATAAATTTTTGTGACCTATGTGTTTGTGACCTAGTTTTGGATAATATGTGATATGTATACAATGATGTGGTGTCTGGAGTAAGGGTGTTGACGATGTGCTCTGACTTCTACAAAATACTGTGTATTTATTACTTGATTTTAATAGTTTGTGATTAGTGTTTCTCTTCCTGATCTGAACACATTTTGTATTTACAAAATGTGTTTAGAATGTATGTTTAATAAAGTAAATTATTTGTGACCTGTATGATGTATTCGTGACCTGGATTTGGATAATATGTGACATATATACAATGATGTGGTGTTTGGAGTGAGGGTACTTGTAATGCTTTCTGACTTCTATAAAATGTCATGTGTATTTGGAAGTCATAGTAATTTGTGTTTTATGATTTGTGTAGGAGTGGAAGTATTTAATAAAACCAAGCAAATGGTTCCCTGGAAAAATAACGGTTGTATCTATTAAGCATGTTATCACAAATTTTGTGAAGAAATTCAGGCATGCACCGAAGTAGATACTTGAAAATACATGTTTCTCCCACTTTGTGCACTACATGAAGATTGTCATCCAGTTGCAGCTCATTCATCAGGTCTTGTTACAGGAGGTTAAACAACCAAACAAAAAAGAAATATGGTTTAATATGAATGGAAGATTCATTCGTTTTTTTGTAGCTGAATTTTGTATTGTGACTAGACTCCGATATTTTGGTGCTGATGATCGACCAATGTTAGAGGAAAAATCTTTAGCAATTAAGGAGAAGTATTTTAGTGACTTAAAGACGATAACCAGGCATGATGTGAGAAGAGTATTTCTGTCACTGGATGAGGATGCTCCCGAGTATGATGTGGCTAGACTAGGTATCATTTTCCTCATCACCAATTATTTGTTTGCGACTTCATATGCTAAGGTGGTGGATCATTATATCTTTTCACTTGCTGATGATTTCAACACCTTGGAGCTGTTCCCTTGGGGAAAATATCTTTTTGAACTTACATTATCGTCGTTGAAGAAAGGTTTGGAGAAAGAAACTAGTCACTACAGATTGTTTGGTTTTTTAATTGCTTTCCAAGTGTGGTTGTACGAATGTTTACCTAGTATTGAGGGGAATGTGACTGCACGTGTGGGTAAAAAATACCCCCGCATAATGAATTGGAGTGCTCACAAACACTCTTCTGTGGCATTATTGGATGAGAATATGTTTTCAAGTGAGAATGTAAGTTTTTAAATTCATTATGATTTGTCTTGTAATCAAATTTAAGATACGACACATGTCTAACATTTTTAAAACTTGTATGTACCAAGGTTGAAGCGCCAGGATCAGACAAGAGATTGGGAACTAGTGACCGGAGTCATTTCCCTCGCCTTGAATCCTCTTCTAAAGACAAGAAACCTGGCAACAACTTTCCGAAAAGTTGATAATAAACACAAAAAAGAGATAAATGATATAGACCCGATTGATGTTGAGCTTACAGCACCTTACATGAGAGGTTTGAAATTTGAAATTTAGATATTCTGTGACGTGAAATAAAATATATTTGTGACATGTCGTTCGTTAGTGTTAAATGTTGTTATAATGTGAACTGAACCTTGTGAATTTTTGTTATGTGAATAAAATATTATAATGTTAATATAATGTTACATGACATGTAGTTTTTAATGTTACTAAAACATGTGACACACTATTATGTGACCTAAGTACTATAATGTGAACTGTACTGATCACTTTCTGTTAGATATCATGTGATCTAATTTATACTTTTGTCTAAACTGATTCATACCACTTGTATGTGTTGGATGACATATTTTCAATATTCAAAGCCCAAGCAGCCTCATGAGAAAGTTAAGAACTCTGGAAATGAGGTGGGCAAAAGGCATTCCACTCCCCCTACTGACACCAAGGTTATTTCATTAGCAATAATTTCGTATGTTGGTGTATCGCATACAAAGATACACAATGAAGATGTACAATAGGCAAAGGTGAATGTGGAGCCGACAGATGATGATTTTGTGGATCCACCACTGAAATGACAGAATGAAGCTGCCAGCTCGAGGTCTAGAGCTCAAACTCGACCTATGCATCATTCTGACTGTTCATGTGTTCAAGTAAGTTATTTCTTTGTTAATAAATTGAATAAGCATATTGATACAAGCCATCTAACTATAAAATCCATCAGGTTTGCGACCGATTGAACAAGAAAGTGGATGTAGAGATAAATAGGCTTCGTGTTGAGAATAAAGGATTGAGAGATGAGATTTAGTCCATGGAGTTACATCTCACTAAAATTGATGACACTGCGTGTAATTCAAACACCTCTTCAAAGTTGAGTGAGATTATTCATAATCAACAGGTACTGAAAGATGAGATGACCAACATCAGATTGACTCTGGAAACTTTTGTTGGTTCAGTATCTGATATTTTATCTTTATTTATGGATGATGTTCATACAAAATTGACTGGAAAATGACCTTCTGGGGTAAGCAAATAAATACCAATGAATATTTATCACTCAAGTAACTTTCATACCATTTATACTAAATCAATTTTGTATTCTCGAGATATGAACAAAAGGCTGATGACATGGCTGATACGAAAGTTAAGGGTCAAATGGAACCTGATCATGGTCACAGCATCCCCACTGAATACGATTTTGCAGGTTCTTCCTTTGATCTTGGCATTGGTGGCACACAGAGTCAAAGTCAGACAAATGTTGATGACTCATTTTTTGCAACGAAAGAAGTGCAAGACCAAGTGGATGAAGTCATTGCATGCGTGTTATAGTCGACTAAAGTTGATAAGGAAGAGGTGAGATGTACATAAACACTGTCAAATTATAATTAATTTGTTACAGTCAAATTAATAATTTATGCTAATTTATGATCTTTTTTATTTTAGGCTCAGGAAGGTATACCTGCTCCGATTTCTTCTGGGCAACCTGTTAAGATGGCACACAAGTCATCCAAAACTCTGTAGTCTCCGTTTGTTAATGTTCATGCACGCCATACTGTGACTGGACCAAAATCCGATTTTGGGAACATTGTTCTCAAAAACTATTTAAACGAAGTAGATAGTACCGACACAATTTCTTTTCAAAATTGGTTTAATAGGGGATACAAGCCCCGAAACAGGTACATTCAATGTATATTATATTTGTTTATGTGACTTAAGATTGTTACTGTGACCTGCTATTAAAATTTGTGACTGTGACAGTGCTGGTCACAGATTAACAGTTCTGGTTACAAAATAATATTACTCTGGTCATAGATTAACTGTTTTGGTCACATATTAATAGTTTTGAACTTTGATCACAGATTAATTGTGTATATGTGTACATAGGGCCAAATTCAATGACACAGATAAGGTGCTAAGTCCACCATTTGTATGTGGGACAGTACCTGTCCATCAAAAGACTTGGTGGCATGCGTTGATCGATTCTGATTCTTCACTAAATAGCACGATATGATAGTGCAAATATTTTTCACGTATGGAAATATGTCACATTATGCATATTATTTTTTATTCATGATAACACTTGGATGCGTGCTTCCATTACATTCGAGAACTTGCAAAGTTGGGGTGATGTAAAGATGAAAGCAACAACCGCGGACTGCATTTTCGACATGTCAATCAGGAGTATATACCCCAGTTTTGTGAAAGACCCAAGTATTGTCAATAAGAAACAGGATCTTCTCAAAACCATCAATTGTGAAATACTAACATTTAATACACATTGGAGAGAGGTTGAGCATGTACTTCTGCCGATCATGCCTACAAATCGGGCTCATTGGATGCTAGGGCAATTGGTTATTAATAAACGTGTCCTACACATTTTCAATTCCAGTATACAGAGACAACATGGTTTATGAAAGGGTAATTCCTGTTGTGAAAATACTTACACATTGGATGAAATTTGTTGGCTTGTGGGTGGAAACTAGTGATAGTGGAGATAAACACTCCAGAGAGCTGAATGTAAACATTGTACCTGGTTTACCCCAACAACACAATGGGTAAGATTGCATGTGTTGATTTTACAAACAATAACAATTTCAACATTTTTTCGTAGTTACTTATAGCTATTTTATGTAAATATTGTAGGCATGATTGTGGCGTCTTTGTGATCAAGTATGCACAATTTTTGTTACACAATGATATTGCTAAGATACCTATGTCATTTGATACTGGGAAAGCCCAGATAGAACTTGTAGCCTTACTCTTCAAAAATAGACAATTAAGGCATGGTGGAAGAGACAAAACAATGTGTGATGAATGATTGAAATGTTGACAGAAATGATTTTGTGGTAGATGTATATTGGAAAATACACTTTGTTGATGATGGATTTCCTTGTGGATTTTTTGGTATTAATTGTTGATATTTTTCAACTGAATTGTATAGTGGGTGAATATTTGTATTTAGATTTTATATTCATCATAGTACTTTATGTTTGTTGGTAGACAAAATATGTATTTTATGTTTGTGAACAGGCTATGATAATTTAAATCAGGTCACAACTGGTCACATCCAGGCAAATGTTATTCATGTTAAAATACATAGGTCACAAACGATGATAATTAGTCACAAACTATACTAACTCGTAAATTACCTTAAAGGTTTTAATATTTTACATGAGCCACCGTTAACAGCAAAACACATTCATCATAGTACATCATGTTTGCTTGTAGACAAAATATGTATTTTATGTTTGTAAACGGGCTATGACAATTAAAATCAGGTCACAAAAAGTCATATTCAGACAGGAGTTATTCATATCAAAATACACAGGTCACAAATGATGACAATTAGTCACAAACTATATTAACCTATAAATTACCTTGAAGGTTTTAATATCTAAGCCACGGTTAACAGCAAAATAAAAGTTAAGTATAAATGTTCAAAAACTATAATCCTTGTAATTTAAGTTTTTTAAGTTTGTTATCCAATTAAAATGGCGAGGCATTATGAGGATAATTTGTTCAACAATAAAACAGTTAACAGTAAGTGTTTAAACATAACATAACAAACCAGCAGGTTGAGTCACATTTAATATACAGAAAAGTCACAGATGGTCACAGACATCATAAACAATGTAATAGTATATAACTAAATTCATAGCCTAATAGAACCTATCAAAAACCTGAAATCCTAAACTAAATATATTCATATATGATAAAGCAAGTGAAAGAATTCACTATTTTTATAACATCAGTGTAAATTGTTATAATAAATGTTCAAAAACTATAATCCAAAAATACATAGGTAATGAATCAACAATGAAAGAATTTCAAACCACAAAGAATATTTTCATGTTCAACAAATTATTATATGCTATTTGAAATGGTTTGGTTGCTTCTTTGTCTTCAGTTTTTGCGGTTTATGGTTAAGTGGTAACGAGTCATTGCATGTTCTATGATTGTGGCTAGATTCTCCGCATCTTCTACATTTCACAACTTGTGATCTCTCACGTGCTGATTTTTTCCTCGTCTCAGTAGGTCGGCCAGAACTTCTTTTCTGATTTAGGGCAAGTACAATTATACTCTTCACATCATTCGACAAACTCCACTCTGCTCTATTGCCTACAGGCATAGCTATCTCTTTGAAGGTATTCACATATGCATCAGTCGTGTAATAATGTGAGCAGAAATCATACACATCAAACGTCAATGTTGCAAACACTGCTAGTGCATGTGGACATGGTAGTTGATCCACTTGAAACATTCTACAACTGCATGTGCATTCAGTTATATCAATCATGTACGATGAAGAATCATCTCGCACTTCAAACAAAGTGTGACTTGCAGGGGAAACCTAAAATTAAATAAATCAGTAATAATTGTGAATTTAAGTGAGATACAATTATAAATGTGACCATCATAATGTATATATTGAACACTATCTTTACCTTTAGATTTTGCAAATCATGGCTCATTTCTCTTATCATCTTTTTGTACTTGATTGCAAGCTTTGTGAAAGTACCATGTGCATTGTCCCAATTCTTGTAAAATCAATATTGGACCCTTTGTCGTAATGACTCAAGAAGTGCTTCAATAGGGTAATTTTTTGCTGCCTTTGTGACCGCATTTACAAATTCAACAATATTCAATGTTATAGTAGAGTATCGATTTGTTGGCATGTGTAATCTGGACCATCTTTCATATCCTGCTTCCAACTGCAAAATAAATTCAGTTTTATCCATATTATAGTAATGATAAATGAAATATAGTTCATACATTAAGCAGGCATGGTTACATATGGTCACGGATAGTCACAGACACTAAATAATATTACAGAACAAGTCACAAACAGTCACATACTAGATAATCTTTGATCTCTTCATTGATTGAGTCTGATTGCTACATTTGGTATTCAAATTCATCTACTGTATACGCTCTTACAGCAGCATTGAATGCATGTGTGACATTGTGACCTAATTTTGCATAATGGGTCTTCGAATTTTTAAGCAAATGGTATGAACAGATCCCATGCATTGTCTCAAAATCAATGGCATTTCTTATGCTATTCTGTCTATCCGACTCGTCCCTCGATCCATATGCTCTCTTCAACATCTCAAAAAATTATCTCTATGAATTATCATTTTCGTTGTCTCCAATCCCAAAAGTTAGTATGAAAATATTGTTGTTTGCATTTTGTGTACAAGCTGTGAAGAGTGTACCTTCATAGTGACCATTTAAATATGTGGCATCAACTATAATGACTGGCCTACAATATTTCCAACCGACGATTAATGGACCCAAAGCCATAAAATAATATTTATATCTATCTAAATGATCTGTTTCTATTCTTGTGACTGTCCCTATGTTTATTTGTTCTAACATAAAGAAATAAGAAGATAGCGATTGAAATGATGTCGTCGGATCACCTATAATCAATTTTAATGTCTTTTCACGTGACCTCCACGCCTTCATGTAGTTCACCGATACTCCATATTTATTTAACATGTCATTATGGGTGTAGATTGTACGTGAATAAGTGTATTTATACTTGATGCAGTTGGACACAATTGAGCTAGATGCTTGTCGATAAGATCTTAAGACAATGTTCATAGAGCATGTGTGACCATTACACATTTTCTTGATTTTAAACATTTTTGTTTTTCTCAAGCGTGACGATCTAAATATCCACTTGCAATCGTTATGTGAACACTTTATTACATACTCCTTCTTGTCCGATCTCAACACCTTATATTCAAACTTATTTTGTATGACATAGAAGACCAAGCTCATTTTTAGTATTTCCTTGTTGCAGAAAATTTTTCCCTCAACTACTTCTCTAGCATCTGCTTGAGATACTAATATCACGTCTTCTTCAATCTTTCCTTTCTCAATCATCATAATCGAGTCACAAGTATCCTGAGCTATTTGTTGTAAAGAAAATACATTAGCCGATGACTCAATGGAAGTAGTTGATGAGTCTGGGCATTGCAATCCACATGTTGACTGATATGAATCTACAGCGATAACATCAACCATAATAGGATAGTTTGATACAGTTCCATCCAAAGATTTTAGCCTTGAATATGTTAAGACATTGTTGTTGCTTAGAATCCGGACTGGAGGTGAAGTAGAATTCAAAAAATATGTCAATCTCACAGCTACTTCTGATTGAATAAGCCCCAACTATGAAACAACAAATTCAACCAATTTATCATACTTGCATATATCATTCATTAGTATAAGATATAACAGGCATACGTAAATAATTGCCATCCCTGATCGCAGACAAATAAAAGCATGTCACACTTTATTCATTAAACTCAGGAAACATTCAGATGCAATGACATTGGTCAATACAGGTCACAAATCAAGAAGTAAAGATACATCAATACAGGTCACAAAAGTCTATATTTAATATCAATATATTCACATACAATGAACAAATATAAGGTCACAGAGAGTCAACTTATAATGCGATGACATTGATCATAGATCAAACTGTTTCCACATATGGACTGTCAATACATTTAACATATATGTCACAATCTATTCAATTTCATATTCACAACTAATCACAGGCAATAGAAACATGTATCAATATGAATTAATTACATAAACGATTACAGATAGTCACAGATCAACATGTTTATAATTGTATAAACAGTTATACACGTATTTTTTGTCGAGCTTCAACATGTATCAAAAAAGAATAAATTGAACGATAGCTTGAAATGTAAGAAAAAACCTTAAAATTATAGTCAATACCCCCTTCTGTCGAGCTTCAACTTCTCCAAAACGAAAGTCAGAACTATGTCGACAAAATTGTGACTTGGTTGGATGATTGTAGCTTGAAATCGATGATTAATATATTTTTCGTGATTTTGGAAAGTTTTGACAATCACAGAACGTCATTTTTTGTTCTGAGAAAATCCAATTCCTCCATATCCGAGCTTCAACTTCTCCAGAACAATAAAAATCAGAAGTATTTCAACGAGATTGTGACTTTATTGATTGATTTTAACTCGAAATTGAGGAATGGCGATGAAGTTTTTGTAGTTTTGGAGAATTTTTCAGGGAGCTCGTTGTTTAAAGAAAGAAAATCGGGTTTGATTTTGTGAGGAAGGTGAGAAATATATTTAAATATGGTATATTTACTTATTTGGCTCCAAAAATAGTGTATATTATATTATAACATAATATATTTTTTATTTACCCCTTGATTTATGAAAGATTTTAGGTAGTTTGTCAATTGTGAAATGTGATTTTATAATATAGTGATTATGCGGTCTTCCTTTTCAAAATAACATTGAGGCTTTTTAAATTATGGGCCAGGCCCAAATCATGTTTTAAGACAATGGATCATGGGCACCTGTAGTTGGGTCGGGATTTAAAATAAAGTTACACAAATAGCCTAAACAAATAAACTATTTCCCAAGAGATTACAACTTCTCCAATATTCATTTTGTAATTTTTCCATCCTCAACCTTTGAATAATTATCAGGTTTCATCCTAAAGGACGATTTAAGCTTCTCTCTCACCCTTCATTCTTCTCCGCCGGTGTGTGTTTCAATTTTCTTTCACGAGTTTTCATTTTGAAAAGAAAGAAAATTGATTTATTGAGAAAGTGATTATTGTGCTAAATTGAATTTCAACTTTGATAACTTGTTATTACTAGTCTAATCTTTTCTTTATTTTTTGATTCAAGTAATTAATGTAAGAGAAACATTAAATTGCCCTTAGGAGTTAGGACGAACCCCACTAATAATTCGAAGGTTGAGGATAGAAATTTTACAAAATTATCAAGGACAGAACAAGATCATTTCTTAATTTACCCATATTCCAACTGTACAAATGGATGGTGACCCTCCGTTCTCTCTACGAGACAAAATTTTCCATGAAGTTCTCATGCTACGAACACATTCATAACAATAATAGCAATGACGCAAGTATGGAGACAAGGATAAACTTACCGACTTGAAAGTTTCTGCCTTTTCACCTCTCTCTTTCTCTCTGAATTCTTTCTCTTTATGTCGTGAAGGTCATCGTTGAAATCTGGTACATTCTTTCTTTCTTTCGTTTGTTAATTTATTTTATTTATAGCCCGATTGATTCATCTTAGATTTCTGTTTAATATCTTAATGATATACGTACGATTCCTTGCATTCTCTATTGTTTCAGCTGAATGTGGGAAAATTTAGGCTCAGGAGATTTAATATAGAGATCCCGTCTTTGTTTTTCTCATGATTTTGGAAGAAAAAAAAGGAGAAAAATTATATACGTTGAATTATGGCTTTTGATCAGAACTCAATGCTCAAAGAATTGCGCCCGTTAAATATGCCTAGAACAGTGCCCGAAGATCCGCGCATTGTACCAGGTACCTCGTCCGGAAGACCTATTGACGGGTTTTGTGATGTCGGCAGTGGCCCGGAGTCTGCGCCCGTGGTCTATTATACGGCTGCGGTTTCTGAAACTGAATTTATACCTGTACGAGCCGTTCCCGGGGTGACCGGATGGGTCTCCCATACTGCGCCACCCCAACTGGGTGGCGCTGGGATTAATTCGACTAGTGGGTATGTTTATAGTCCCCCATTTCGAATGCCCAGTGGGGGCAGTTCTGATCAGGCTAGTGATGAGGGCAGTGAGGAGTCAGTGACGGGGCAGAAAGTTAAGTTTTTGTGTAGCTATGGAGGAAAAATATTGCCGAGGCCAATTGATGGGGCATTGAGATATGTTGGTGGACAGACTAGGGTTATTAGTGTTAGGAGGGACGTGAGTTTTAGTGAATTGGTTCGAAAAGTAGATACATATGGGCAAAATTTAGTCATTAAGTACCAGTTACCGGAGGAGGATCTTGATGCACTCGTTTCAGTTTCATGTCCTGATGATCTTGAGAATATGATGGATGAGTATGAGAAGCTGGTCAAGCGATCTTCGGATGGATCCGGTAAATTGAGGTTGTTTACTTTTTTACCTTCCGAGGTCGAGTCTTCCGGTATAGTGCATGTTGGGGACTTGCAGGTTGGTGGTCAAAGCTACGTCGAGGCTGTGAATGGAATTATTGATGGATTCAGTAGTAGCGGTGGTGTCAATAGTCTCATTGCAAGGAAGGAGAGCACTGATAGTGCTAGTTCGACCCAGAATTCTGATATAGGTGGTACCGAGGGTACCAATAGCTTGGGTCATGGTCACGGGGAGGTTACATTTTCACCATCTACCAGTGGGTTATTGGTTGCCGGAAATTATACTGTCTCTCGTGAAACGTCTCCAAGAACTGCGTTTGTTGATCTTAGTCCTTCGGTACACGTGGATACTTCTGCTGCTCCATCTGTACCTCTTACTGATCTACAGCCACAGGTAGCATACGATATGCAGCAGCTCGGAGTGCTTTTTCCCACATCTTCACCTTATGCACAGACTTACGTGGATCCTTGCAAAGAGGCTTCAAACCATGCTGATCATGCACAACTTCCTTCTCATAGGGGGTTCCCAGCTCAGATTTTTGGGGCAGTTGGGCCTGTGCTCGCCCAACAACATATCCCTGCCGCAGCTTTGCCTGATCAGTTTCTAACTGCGGTACAAGTGACAACTAATCCTTCTTTGGTCAGTATGAAAACAAACTCACGTAGTCCTATAGTTCAGCCCCAACAAGTTCATTTGGAGAATTGTCCTACAGAAAGTGCGCCAGGACTAGTCCAACTTCCTACTCAACAAGGGTATAATTTATTTAATGCTCAGGTCCCAACAGCACTGCCAGGAGAAGTGTACGGGTGGCAACAAGTACCACACTCTGAGAAGGTAGTCTTAGTGGAAGGCAGGTTGTCTTCCCAACCAGTTCTGGTTTCTGGAAAACTTCCTGTACTTAAAGATTGCTATATGTGTCAAAAAGCATTGCCACATGCTCATTCAGATACAGTGGCCCAGAACAGAAAAGAAGGCTCTCCAACCACCTTGTCCGACTCGAGATCAATTTGTAAAAGCCTTCGAATGGATCATCGAGGACTGGTAGTCGGGACTCAACCAAGAGGTATGGGATATGCAGATCATGAAGCTGGGAAATTTCAAGCAGAGGGAATTGGATTCTCTCATAATGTTGATAAGCACTATGGAAATGATAGAATTGCTCTTCAGAAGGCACAGAATTCTGAAAACTCCAGTATATCAGTTCCACAGGGAATGATGGTGACCACTGGCATACAATCTCCATATGGTTTATTTGCGGCTAATATTCCTCAATTGTCCCAAGATAATGCTGTAAAACAAGTAGTCGTTACTCCTCAACACCAGGTTATATACAATGCCACTATGAACAGACAAGTTAACGATGACGTTTCCCCTGTTGGAGGCATGCCTTTACAAGATTACTCTGTTAAAGTTCCTGGATCAATTACTAAAGAAGATTCTACTTCGACAACCCTTAACCATCTAAGACAAATTGATGGGAGGTTGGAAAATCTCTTGAGACACCCTTCTAGAAAGGAAGACGTACTAGAAAAGAGACCCCAACAGGTTGCTAGGAGTGGAATTCCTAACATACCTAATTTACCATCAGCAGAATCCTATGAATCAACAGAACCACCCCTTTTAGGTAATCCCAATTTGTATCCTCATTCAAATCTTGGGATTAATCATTTGGCTCTTCATGAGATTTCTTCTGGCAAGTCTGTGTATTCTGGTGTTGAGTCTGATCCTGCAACTGAAAGAACTCCACCTATTGGTGAATGGGAGGAGGATACTGCCACTTGGTCTCAGCCTAGGATTTCTGGTGATGTAGAAGCTGGAACGCATGGAGGAAACAGGCCATTGGCTGCTTCTCCAGATGTGCCAGATAACTCAAACTATGATGCATCATTTCAGCCCGCCGGCAATTTGAACAAGGATTTGTATTTGGAGCACGTTATCTCCAATAAAGGCGAGGAACCATTTTCTATATGTTTCATTTGCCTGTCTTCACCTTACTGTGTGGTTACACATGAGCATTTTTCTTACTCAAATAGAATCAACAGATGAAATGAGCAAGCAAGAACATCAAGCTGTAGTCGAGGGTGTAGATGCTTCTGTTCTTCATTCATTTGCACCTTCTAACCCTGATCTATTAGTACATGCCGGGACTCAGTTCGCATCTACCCAGGAAAAGAGTGACGTTCAAAGCACTAGCACAGAAGCGCAGCAGAAAGATATCTTTGAGGTTTGTATTTGTCTCTCCTCTTTCTCGTATGAGTATTTTTGCATTAAAACAGTATGGTACTTGTTTAGCAATTTATTTTCCAGGAGATAAATACTAATTTGTCTGAGAAGATCAGTCTTTGGTCTCCTGTATCAGATAGCATTGGTCGATTACAGGTTTGTGATTTGCTCTTTGCAATCCTTTATTAGCCTAGCAATCTCTTCTCGTCTGATGTCTCTTTCTGTCACCTGTTTATCTTATCCAGTTTTCTTTTCTTTTCTTCATTGCAATCAGATAATTAAGGATAGTGACCTGGAAGAGCTACGTGAACTGGGCTCGGGTACCTTTGGTACTGTTTATCATGGAAAGTGGAGAGGCACTGATGTGGCAATTAAACGAATCAGTGATAGATTGTTTTTTGGGAAAACTTCTGAACAAGAACGCATGGTCAGTCCCTACACCTTGTGCAATTGATAATCTTTAAATTCAAATGATAAATTGCTTTTGTACTTTGCTTACATTTTCAATTATACTGCCTTTCATATAAATAATCAGATAGATGATTTCTGGAATGAAGCTATCAAGCTTGCTGACTTGCATCATCCCAATGTGGTTGCTTTTTATGGTGTCGTGTCGGATGGTCCCGATGGTTCAGTTGCGACTGTTACTGAGTACATGGTTAATGGTTCGTTGAGAAATGCTTTGCAGAAGAGTGAGAGGTAATCACACTTCCGTGTCCGGTTTGAACCTTCTAATGTAAACATTTGTTGTTTGTTTGATAAAGTGGACGATAGAGTAGTGGACATCACTAAATCAGAAAAAGAAGCTAAATCTTGTGTATGGTATTGGACAATTCTGTGTACCAAACATGGTCTTGTGGATTAACTTTGTCTATTATATTTCTCCTTTTTGGTGATGGAATTTGAGCTTACCATTTGAACCTTAACATGAAATTTAGGTATAACCTTTTCTAAACACGCAAAAAATGTTATCAGGATTCTTGATAAGCGCAAGAGGGTAATGATTGTGATGGATGTTGCTTTTGGAATGGAGTACTTGCATGGGAGGAATATAGTGCATTTTGACTTAAAAAGTGATAATCTATTAGTTAATCTCCGTGATTCACATCGGCCAATTTGCAAGGTTAGTGACTCCATGCAATTTTATTCAGTTCCATTTGGAGTAATGTACACAGGTGACATGCTTACAGGTTTTCATTCTTATCTCTCCCCCCATGATATTTAATCTATAACTGCACAGCATAGTTATCTTTTTTGCTGATTTGACTAGTTTAACATGCTATTACTAGATACTGGAGATATTTTAGTGTCACTGTTAAGTTGTTGCACTCGGAAGTTTTGTGGTTACAACTTGAAATCTGAAATTCTAATTTTTCTGTATGATACATCAATCATCTTAAAAAATACACATTAGAGGAGCCGTTAGCAAGTTCTACCCTTTGTTAAAAAATAATAAACTTCTAAAACAAAAATGACAATGAAGAAAAAACAGCAAAGCCTAACTGAATCTTGGCAACATGCTTTCTTAATAGTACAAAGAAAGACTATTCTTCTGGTTTTCTTTATCTTTCATCCAAGATGCTCTTTAGATCATGATCCCATAGGTATTAGATCCCTCGTATGTTTTACTGCATTCTCGGCTTTTTGTCCCAGTATCTTTTTCCTATGCTGATTAAGCTGCTGATCCTCCCCTTCACTACACACACACTCAAAAAATTAATAATAACCAAATAATGATAAAGGCAGTACAAATTTCTGTTAACCGAGAGGTCTAATTCTAAGGTATGCCCAAAAAATGGAATAGTAACCTGGACAATGCAGACATGGTTTCATAAAAGATCACAGTGCTTGGTTTTTAATGGGGAAAATTGCAACAGCGGTCCCCAACCTATTGGTCTCTGACATTTATTTCTTGGCATTTAGTTTTCCAACCTTTTAAGTTTGTAACACCTTTGTCCTCACTGGATGGTTTTCATCCTTGTCACCACGAACAAGCATGAAAAAATGTAGTTTCTGATTCTTTATTGCTTTTTGGCTCACAAGCTGGCAGATCCCAAGATGTTCCCGATGATACTTTGTTGCACGAAAGGAGAGAATAAGAGAGACGGTGACACTTTTTTCAAGCATTAGGTTTACCAGCAAAGAGAGGAGGAGGTGGGAGAGAGATTGGCTGCTGAAACTCAACCAATATTGGCACAAGAGGACAACTTTTTGTTAATCGTGCTTTGTTCAATAACATACTAAGTTAGGATTAAGACAACTTAGTGAACGACTAATTAAAATGTGACACTGTTAGTGTTATATTGAACCATTAGATTTAATGTAATGAAAAATGAGCAAGTCAAGCTTTTTAGATTAATTATAAACATTCTTGGGTTTTTTGTATTAAGAATTTTTTAATGGCTTTTTGGTTTCAATGGTTTTCTTAAAGGCATTAAGCAGATAATTTGAATTATCAGGAATTTAAATAATGTAAGAATCGAAGAAGCCACTTTCAGGTTCTTCGGTTTTTGTTTTTCACAGTAAATCCATAATGAGATAATAGGTATTGTCGGTAGTAGAGACGAAGAAATTTTAGGTTCTTGACAAGACCGATGGAACAAACTAGCATTTGATTCCTAAATATATTTCTGTATAAGGTTGTATTTTTGTGCCATCATCTATTGCACTACAATTTCGAAGGGGAATTCTTGTTTTTTCATTTTTTTTTTTCCTTCGGGCAGGAGGGTATATACATGAAAGGATAAAACATGCCTACTTTTCTCATACTGTTTTAAAGGTGTAAAGCTTAGTAAGTAGTGAGTTTCTTGGCATTTCATGATTTCTGTTTTGTGGGTAATAGTTCAGATTTGCTTCTGTGTGGTGTCTTTGTAAGCATTGTTTTACGATTACATTGTGTATGATGGCATTAAATGTTCTCATATATCTTAACCATTTATAGGTTGGTGATTTGGGGCTGTCCAAAGCAAAATGCCATACGCTAATTTCGGGCGGTGTGAGGGGAACACTTCCATGGATGGCACCTGAGCTTCTAAATGGCAGTAGTAGCCTTGTCTCTGAAAAGGTTTAATTTATGACACATTCCAAACGATCACTCGGGCACAGCACTCTCCTTTCAGAGGAAGAAAATAACTATTAGCTGATTCTATAAAGTGATCAATCTAATACGGTTTCCCAAGAATTTCAATGGGAAAAATATTGGTTCTTTCTGAGATGTTTTGATCTGTAGGTTGATGTGTTCTCATTCGGAATGGTGATGTGGGAACTTCTTACTGGAGAGGAACCATATGCAGACTTACACTATGGAGCCATCATCGGTAATGTCCTTTTCAATTCTTCTAGGCCTCATTCAAGAATTGTTCTTGATCCAATCCGTAATCAGTATAGCAAGCAAATCCCGTATGATGCACCAAATCCGGCAGGGTCATTGATAATGTGAATGGATTCAGTCATTTCTTGAGATCTTGTGCTGTATACATCTCTCAATCATTGTTTCTTGCCTTAAATTTTGTGAGGAGATTTTAGGTATCTTGTGCTTACTTTATTATGATAGGTGGTATTGTGAGCAACACGTTGCGTCCTCCAGTGCCAGATTCATGCAGCCCAGATTGGAGATCACTCATGGAGAGGTGTTGGTCATCTGAACCATCTGAAAGGCCGTGTTTCACTGAGATTGCAAATGAATTACGGTCCATGGCGGCTCAGCTCCCACTAAAAGGACAAGTTCTACAGCCACTTCCATGGACAAAATAATCACTTGTATCATAATTCACTTTGTAGTTTCAACTTGGCGAGGTTCTCACTTGCCAACTTCGTTTTTAGTAAACCAGAACGGCATCTCTATATGTTATTTTGAGCTGCTTGCTTGTTACTCTCAGCAAGTATAATGTTTGTATTTTCTTTATCAAGGATGATAAAGTTTTTTGCTCCAATAATATCCTCACTTTTTGAGGTAGCTATGTTGTTGTAATGTAATCATAGCAATAGAGAAGAAACAAACTGCATAAAAGCTGAAATCTAGAGTGCAAAAGATCAAAATGAATCTCATACCATGGATTGATCCATCCCCCACCCCCGGAAAAGCCAATCGTAGTTACCATTTTCATGATGCAATGCAAGCAAGAAATGAGAATTCAACTACATAAATAGTCATTTCATATACAAAACTGAAAGAGAGTTCAGCAGTGGCAATAATACGTGATATGAACAAAACAAAACTCATGCAGTTCGTTAGCTGCCACTAGTAGATTCTCACTGAACCCGTTCGCCATTATAGTTTTCGCATGTTTTCAGCAGTGCAAAGCAACCCCCCTCGTCAGTCTCAGTTCTTCGTGCTCTCCCTGACAACAATTTACTACCATTGCAAACACTAAAGTAACTAAAAGTCCCCATTTTGCTTCTCTCAACAGCCATGCTGGATATAGGAATTGAGCATGGCATATGAACATGAAGGATGAACATGTTTCTTCCATTTAAATTTTCAGTTCACATAAAGCGTTCGTTGGTTGATTTGTCGCCTGCACTACTATTTAAACCCAAAATTAAATTGGTATATGGCTCATAAAAGTATATTTGATTTGGCAGAACAAAGGTTAAAATCTACCTCTTGCGTTTGCTTTTGTGAGAAGTTGATGACGAAGGATTACTGTGCCAATTCCTTTTTCTTTGGTTGATGAACCAATTGTTGATCTGTTTTAGTTGCAATCCAGTTTCCTCCACCAGTTTTGCTTTATCTTCCTCCTGCAAAGCAAAATACAACAGAACTGTTATTCGCAGTACAAATTTTTATCAAACAGAGGTTAAATTTGGTGCTAAGATGTCAAGGATATTCATGATATATGTCAAGGCTGAATCAATTCTTAACTAAAAGAATTTCTTGGTTTATCCATTCCAACCAACTAGACGGGGCTGGTTCTTAGAACATTGGTACTAGTAAATAAAAATACAGCTTCATGCCCCGGTTAGAGTAGAGAGCATCAATATGTCAACAGTGAGTTCAATGGGGTTAAATTTTTTGAGCTCAGAGTAGATGTGGTGTTCGGTAATTATGCTTACTGTAGGATATGGCCACTTGGAATGAGTTTGCCACCATGTTTTTAAGAGAGATGTAGTGTCCCCGGGAAGTTTCCCTGCTCTTCTTTTACGTAAAATTTCCTCTCTAACGTCCACGATCTTGTCCTTGTAACCCTAAAACAAGAAATCTGAATGATTACATGAACCTACAGCTTAAACTGTAAAGTTAGTGGGTTCTTACTTGTTTAAGCTCGTGTTTCAGTTCTTGTCGCACACGCTCCATCAAGGACCTCTCACTTTCAGTGGGCACTAAAGGACCGAATCCCATGTTATCTGATACTTCTAAAGTTTCGTCAAACAAGTTAGTTTCTTCACCGTCATCATCAGACATGGTTGCTCCTGTACCTTCACCAGGTGGTACCCCTGTCAAGCAATATAGAAAAGGATCACCGTAGATCAGTCTAATGAACGTGTTCCAAGTGGAAATCAAATGCAAGAATGATAAATGCAAGTTCCAGTTGGTAAATTGAAGAAAAATAGGAAAGAAATTGCATAGTTTTCATCATTCTACCTCACAATTTGAGCCGATTTTTGTTGAATAAAGAAAAACTACAAAAATTAAGATGATCACCTGTCAAGCTTTGCAGCGATTGCTCGAGCTCCCAACAAGCCATGACTGCTTCCATTGCATGAACACGGACATGTTGTTGCAGTTGCTCTTTAAAGGAAGAGAGCAATAGAACATAATGCGTCTACATCAGAAAGGACAAGAAAATAAAGGAAAAGACGAAGAAGATTAAGATGAAAAACTTAGCAAACAGATTACATCATGAACTCGTTTTTCTGTAAATATAAACAAGAAAGACCACCGATTAATAGGTAATAATGAGGACTATCGTCTAAATCAAAGCTGCATATTTTACATGCATATACAAGTATGCAGAACAAGAATGGATAAGTTCATGAAAACAAATGTCTTGGGATTTTCCAAAATTTAGCCAATCAGGCTAGGTGTACTTGTATACATAGTTTTACACTTTGCCACGTGACAACACATCATTAGACAGTTTAAAAACAACACACAATTTTTTGATTCAATCATTTGCTGACAAGTTCGATAATGTCAACAATGGTGTAACAGAAAGGTGTACAAATGGCATTTCTCAATTTTAGCAAATTTCATGGA
Source organism: Olea europaea var. sylvestris (assembly GCF_002742605.1). Lineage (NCBI taxonomy): Eukaryota > Viridiplantae > Streptophyta > Magnoliopsida > Lamiales > Oleaceae > Olea > Olea europaea. The sequence continues at coordinate 221,451 of NW_019264334.1, read as the reverse complement.
CTTGCAAGAATCGTGTTGTAAAACTACTGACCTTAACTATGTTCTTGTACAATTGAACAGGACACAATATTCGAAAATGGAAGTAAGTCTAATGAGAGATTCCTATCAGCAGAACTGTCCACAAATTAGCCAAATTTTAAAAAAGAACTCAATTATTTCCTTTGCCAAAGATGAGTGTAGCTTCTTGTCGATAATATGCACCCATTCCTTGACATAAGGAGTTCACAGAGGATCATAACTTGTACAACCGTCAGAACTAAGAGGGTGTTTGATGGGAACTAAAATTAATTTTTTTTCTTTAGCAGATTGGGATAGAAGTTTCGAAATGTGTAGTTGAAAAATTGTGGGACCATGAAAGATTTGGTTAAAATTGATCGTTTCACTTTGACTTGGATTAAATTCAAATTTTAATCCAAACCAAACACGCTCTAAAATTGACGTGAAAGTCTGATGAAGCTAAAGATCAATTTCATAAATAGACAGGGTAAAAAGTCAGAAGTCGAGTAGAATAACATCAAAGGTAGATACTTCAAAGCAATAAAACAGAGACTGATTTACAATTATTACGAGAACAACCCAATTCCTGTTTTGATGATATTCCTACACACACACTACTGAATTGAACTTTGAAACTTTTACTTCAAGAATCAATCCACGCCAAATCTTCAATCACAGGTCGAGAATAAGCATTATGCATTCTGGGTTTGAAGATTTCGCAAAACTGTTGACTTTATTTCTCTATTTAATAATCTACCGGTGTCAAGATTCATCTCTCTCTCTCACACACACACGCTCGCTCGCTCGCATAGGGAGGGACAATAGACTAATCATTTTTTAAATCCTAATCAGTTCTGATTATGGAACAAAAATTAATCCAAGAACCAAGATTGACACTTGAACCAATACAGAGCGATCAAATTTCTCCGTTTATAAAAGAGAAAAAAGCCAAAAAAAAAAAACGGGAAAAAATAAAAATCTTTCAAAAGAATCAGGTTTGTCACAGTATTAACTCAAGAATTAAGACCCAACACGCACATGTTTAAGCTTCTTAATCACAGGTTCACAGATATATATACATGTGTTATACGTGTACAGATACAGTGTAAGATACAAGTGTATTAGGATAAAGTAAATTGCGAACAGTACCATGAACTGGTCGAGGTCTTTATGATCAAGGGGCTGTTGACCTTGTCCGAACAGAGAGTATTTAGCCATCACTTGTTGCGACTGAGCCAGCTGAGCGTCGATCCTCGGCAGCTGGTCCACCGGCGTCGCTATTCTTAGGCAAGCCACGTGTGCCGACAGTAGTTGCTCATACAGAGGATGATTCATAATATCCGCCATGCATTTATCTTTCTCCCAGTTGTTATTATCATTATTATTATCATCTCCTCCGCCGCCGCCGCTGTCTTGATGATGATCACCGCCACTGGCATTCGTTTCGGCTGTGTCGGCGGTGGTTGGTGGGCTGGGTTGACTTTGAGTGGAGAGCCACTGGTGGGGGTGGGATTGGAGGATGGAGCTATTGAGCCAAGTAAAGGGTGGTTTAGTACGGCCGTCCGGTGAGGACTGTTGGTGGTGCTGATAGACGGCGGCAGACTGCTGGTGGTGGTCGGGGAAATGGTGGTGGAGGGGCATTTCTTGAGAGAGGTGGTGGTCCTGAAATGCCATGTCTGGTATGATGAGCCTATACAATAGCCTACCAGTAGATGATATTAAGAGTAGGGAGAGAGACAAAGTAGAGAGAGAAAAAGCAATTATAATTCATTTTCATGTAATGACAATGGACATTTTCTTGCAATGACAATGGACGTAGAGATAGCGAGAGCCTTTAATTAGAACAGATTTTTTTTAAGGTCAAAAAATATTTCATTAAAATAAATTTACTTATTTCTGTAAAATTCTTAGACCTAACTATTGATTGTTCAAATAAAAATATAATTTACTATTTCTTTCTCCATCATCCCTCCTCATTGTGTCGGTTTTAGAATTTTGTTCGACATTTTTCTTGTCATTGGAAGATAGAAAAAGTGAAGGCTAAAATTAGGGTCGATTAGACTAGTACAAAGAAAGTGTTTTGTGGTAAAGTATTTGAAACGATGCCGAATATTTTAGGCTAAAGAAATTGAAATATAAAACATAAGGCGTAAATTATCGACACTATTATTTAAATATTTTGTGTAGGTAAAGAGTCGTGGAAAAGATAATTAAAAAAATTGATAACTCTCTTTATAATAATATGCTAGTTTGATTTTATAGTAATGTTAACAACCAGCCTATGTTGCTTAATTGAGTGATTAACCAACCTCCACTTTTAAATTAAATAGTCGTACTATTAAAGTTGTTTTCTATGTTATTTGTAATGTTATCCTTCATCTATCACTCTAATGATTTTATTTGTCAGGTCATCAAAATCGTTAATTGTTAAATAGAAGGAAACGGAGTCACGGATAGAAAATAATATTGAAATTTGAAACTACGGTGATTATAAAGATATATATATATATATTTTTAATTCATTGACTAATATAATGATGACAAAAAAATTCGCCCTGAATAGTTTGGCAGGGCGCCCCGTCGTGGGGCCATGAAGGAAAAAATTAAAATTAATTTTATTTCTAGACAATTCACCCGTTAAAAACTCATTTTGAATTTGTATTTTATTCTCTAATAATAACATAACTCAAAATTTTGAAAATGTAAAAAAATAAATAAATAAATGAAACTGGACAACAAATGGGACAAAAAGTTGTGGCATCCCCGCCCCGTCTTAGACGGGGGGATTTGGACGAGGCGGGGTGCGTGGGGTGCCTCACCCCAGAACCTGGGCAGGGCGGTGCTTGGCGAGGGTGGTTTGGGCGAGATAGGGCGGGGCCGGTGGGGGTACCCCACCTCGAACCCGTCTCGTTGTCATCTCTAAACTAATAAGAGACCATGTTAAAAGTACAATATTATTGAAATTTTTCATACTCGAACCTAAAAAAAAATATGGCACAATATATGATATAATAGCTTCGTCGTACATTAGCATATTAACTGTATCTTGTTTGATTCGAAAGGGACTAGTTTCCTTGTATGAATTATTAAGAATTAATTAGTAAAATTAAGTCCTTGTTTTGTTTTGCATAAAATTAGATTTTTAGTAAACATTGATATTAATTAAAATTAAGAATTCCATAAAATACGTAATTAAAAATAAATTTAAAAAATGGGATCGCGTTAGTATTAAGTCCATATTTGATAGAAATTAAAATTCAGATTTAATCTACGTCAAAGTTAATAATTAATTTAACTACATATTTTATGAAATTCATACCTTTTCGACCACACTTAATCAAAATCAAAATTTATTAAAAATCTAATTTTAATCCACACTAAACCGGTCTAAATTTGAACATTTGGATAAAGAGGTGGAAGGGACCCAGAAACAAGAACACTGTCAATGTTGAATCCACCATTAGGTACTCATTGTTGGATGTTTTGCAAGATTTTCGGTGGGACTCGTTGGTCCAATTTGGAAGATCCAAGTTGATCCGCGTTCTCATCCGTGAGAGCATCGAAACCATATATTTATTTCCCTAATTTGATAAATGGATAAATGATAAATTTGATATTATTCGAATACTAGTCAATTCGTCGGAGTAGTATCTGTGGTGCTCAAATTCTACGGGTTTTATTGTTGTATCCTAAGAAACAGATGCTCAGATTAGATCTCAAGCACTTACGGTGAGGGAGCGAATTTGTTTTAAAAAAACTATGTTGGCATAGGCCTCGGATTGAAAATTAATCCACTATTTATTTATTTGGGATTGCACCTTTGTAATTTATTCTTGTAGATTTAATTATTTAGCGTTTATCTGTGTGATTCATATAATTTGCCATTTTATTATGTTATCGTGCTATTTATGTTTATCAAAATTAATCTGCGTTAATTTCTATTTATGTTAAAAATAAAAATCTAAAAAAATATATATATATTCTATAATTTTGGTATTTCTATGCGTAAGTGAAAATATGGTATATATGAAAAGAGTAAAGAAAATATATGCAAATACGATTAAAAACATATACGATAGGAAGCATATACGATAGAAAGCAAATACGATAGGCAGCATATACGATAAGTTGCAAGTACGGTAAGTTGCATATACGATAAGTTACCCGCAAATACGGTATGCTCAAAACCGATATTTAAACTACATATACGACATGTGAAAATTCGATTTTATTAACACCACTATATTCCTACATTCATACAACAACTTGAACTTTCCCTCCCTGCCAATTGGTTTAAACTATTCATTCAGCTTTATTTTGGAATCAGCCGACCTACTATTCAAGCTGAGCCGGGGGAATACCATTTATTTTCACAGCAATTAATTTTTGCCAGTAACTTATTCAGGTCCCCGTCTATTTTCCATTAATGTAAAAATGACAATGAAAAAGATAGTCATTATGTACCCCACACAAAAAATAGATATTCAAATATGATGATTTGATGTGATGAATAATGATAATATTTTTCATTTTAATGACCAAATAATAAAAAACAAACAGGGGCTTATGTAATTTTGAATTCTCGAAACGACAACGCCTTGTGAGGGTAGAACTGTAGAAGTGGTCCCGTTAATGGACGGTGTTGGGCCGGTGGCAAAACTTTTCAACTAGTGCGAACCAGTTGAAGTCGACCCATTTTGATTTCTGCGTGGAAAACCAAGAAAAGTTCAAAAACGGAATTAATGGAACTTCCCTTTGTCTTCGTTAGACAGTTCTTTAATAGCCTCATTGTCTTATTTTAGGGTTGATTTATTATTTATCAAATTTCAATATATTTCACTTCACACATCAAAATAGGTGGAATTTTAAAGTGAAAATTTCTCTTGATCCGTTTCTTAAAAGGTTGAACACCAATTTTAAGGGTCCCCCACTGCCCCGTCGTTGGAGCATTGTGAGAGAGGTTAATCGTCAGATGTGCTCCAATAGATTAAGGAACAAAAGTTGTCTGTACATTAGTATCCACAAAGAGTCTTAATCCATGTTTCAGGAATCGAACCCTCACAGTGCGGCTGTCAGTAAGGCTGAGTATACCTCATTCTTGTCCTTTGCACCACTATGATATGCCTGAAGGGGCCTCTTGATCCGTTTCTTGTGTTTATCTAAAGTGTCCTTAACCAGTGATCCTTTTTACTACTTTTTGTTGGATTTTTATTCAAATTAATATAATATAATGTAATAAAAGAAGGGTAAATGTTGTAAATAGAGATCTTGGCGGAATTCAACTACAGCATGAACGGAAGAGTTGCAACTGAAGGAATTGTTAGGGTAATTGGAAAGGTAATATAATCAGCAAGCCTGATTTTTTGTTTCTCGTGAACAAAGAATCATAAGTAAGGTTCTCTTGTTACATTAATAGTGATAACTTTTTTTATCCCTTCGATGGGATAGGAGATCAATTTCAATATAACTAGTATCAAAGAAGTGGTGGACTTGTGTTATAATATATATCAATACGGAAGCCAATATGACGAATTTGAGAGAGAAAGAAAATAACATATGTGTGCGTTGAGTGTATTAATTTTACACAAAAAGAAGGTGCCACGGTTGAAGAGACTATTGGGGTGTAAAGGAAGAAAAATTGAGGCAGGCGACTTTAGAAGAAAGGTATATACCTATGTGCAGCGAACATGAAATTTTTAATATTGTGTAAGAAGTTGAAGAACTAGAAAAACCTTATAATTGATGTTTTGATTAGTGAAGTGATTCTCCTTTTCTTATGATCGTCGACGAAATTTTATTTGGTGCTTTTTCAATCATGTTTTTCTCATTTTGTTTTCAATTAGTTAGAGTTGAACGTGCATTATACATTATTTTGAAACACTTTATTAGTTACGGGAAAGTCATTTGATATGAATTTGTTAGAAGGATCTAATGAGTCTCAAACGAACTAAAGAAAATAAAATTTAGGATAGAAATTCAAAGAAAAAATTGTACTATCAAAACTCAACTTTTATGATTCAAATTTTTTTGTGATGATGAAATACTATAAATGATCAATCTTTTTATACTAAATTTGGTGCATAAGAATTAATTACTAATGCATGAATTTAAACACTCATTAAAATTCCTAAATACATGAACATAAATAAATTCATCGATAATAACTCAAAATTCATATAGATCAAGATTTATCAAGTCAAGATTCATTGAATTTAGATTAATGTAAATATCAATTAATTGAGAATCAATAACATGAAATTCATTTGTGACAATGATTTTGTAATATTTATTACATATTGAAAAATGAAAAGTAATGTATTATTGAAAAAATTAAAAATAAAAAAATTCAACACTTTTTATGTTTAGTTTATAAAAATAAAAAATAGTTCAACCAATAAAATTGAAAATTCAGACTCAAAAGGGAAAGGACTTGTGTTGAGAATATGAAAAACACGAGCCAAACAATTGTCTTCACTCTTGCAACATTAGAGAAACAAGAGAAGTGGAGCGCTTCTTCAAACTACCAAGGAACGTTGAGATTGTTAATGACATAGCTAATAGATTCCACAATTATCTGCGTAACATCCTCAAAGATTCAACTTAATTTTTCATAAAGAGATATCGTACTCTCCAACTCATAAAAAATATCGAAAATTTTTTTCAAAGAGAGAGGAGGGAAGACGTGCTATAACGACAAAACGATTAGCTAAAGCTAGGGATGGCAATGGGTCGAGTCGAGAGCTCGGCTCGACCCACGAGCTCATGAGCTCACGAGCCACAAGTTCGTGGGCCGAGCCGAGCCAAGCTCACGAGCTACTCGCGAGCTCGTGTTTCAAAATGGCTCGTGGGCACAAGGTCCAGGAGCAGCTCGTGGGATCGAGCCCCCTGCTCGGCTCGGGCTCGTGCTCGTCGTTTGACGAGCCCGAGCTGCCCACGAGCTGAGTTTTAACGAGTCGAGCCGACGAGCCGCTCAGTTCGTTTGACATTCCTAGCTAAAACAAGTTAGCAAGACTAATGCAACCTAAAGATATTGAAATGTATCACGACTACCATCTGCAGTCCATTTGCATTCTAAAATAACAACTCCAAAATTAAAAATAAAAAATAAAAATTATTATTAGATTTTTACATGGATTAAAATTGAAATTTTAAGGATGAAATTAAGGCTCTTAAATAAAAAGTTGACAGCATAGAGAACTTAGGAATGCAAGAAAAAAACAGTCGGTAATTAATACAACGACAACGCCTCCGTACAGTTCCCACCTGTCGTTCTCACCTTTCATGGACCACAAAACCGGGACCAGCAGCACAGAAAGCTGAATCGACAGGTGGACCCCTTTTTTTACCCATACATAAAGCCTGGAGCTAAATGTACACGTATGTGTGTGTATATTTGTCTTTTATATTTAGGATCCGTTTGATTACAAATATAGAATTTGGATGAAAAAATAAATTTTAGATAATTAAATTGTCTAAAAATTATTTTACTAAAAATGATCAATTATTGTATTTAATTGATATAAGTTTTCAAGTGAAAAATGTTGAAATAAAATTATTTTTTGACTTTGTTTTACATGAAAATTGTTAATTAAAGGGATATAATTTACTGATATTGGAGATAAAATTTGTTTCCATTGCAAAAAAAGAGTAAAGAAAATCATCTATCTTTTGGGATTCGTTTGACTTTGTTTTACATGAAAATTATTAATTAAAAAAATAATTTTTTACAATTATGGATAGAATTTGTTTTCATTGCAAAAAAAAAAAAAAAAAATGTAAACAGTACCTTAGAAAACCAAGAAAATTCCAATTTTCAAGAAAACCAAATTCCATGTAAAATTTTGCTATCAAACACTACAAAATGGGTGGAAATGGAATTCGGCCCTATCAAACGTGGTCTTAGTGCATGTTTGATAGGGATTTTGATAATTGATTTTTTGACTGTTAGAGATAAAGTTACTTCTATCTATAAGAGAAGAATTTAAAAATAAGGATTGAAATAGTGAAATAATAGTTAAAAAATTAATTTTAGTTGGCTTAAAATCTGTATCAAATAAGGAGTTATACTTTCACTGGTACCACCAGAGCTGCAACGACACAGATGGCGGCAGTACCACCGGCGGCTGAGTTTTTCACGGCAGATAAGGCGGGCCCCACTTTCTGAGATGCCTTCTTGTGGGCCCTACAGATTGACGCAGGGTTTGGTCCCCTCCCCTACTTGCCCTCTCTCTCTCTATATGCAGTGCCGTCTGAGATGCTAATTTCTGCGCGTGCAGACAAAAATGGAGGTGTGATCAGTGATGTGTACGAGTAAAGTGTGTTTCAGTCTCTGCGTGGGAATTGAGAATATTCATTTGGGATATTATTTTATTAATTCTTTTTAGAAAAGTTTTAAAATTCAGATAAGACAATCCCTTGTTTTTAGTTATAAACTAACTATAAGCAATTTTCATGCATTGTTACTGTTTTTTCTAATACAATTATTAGTGTTGTTTTCATACCACAGTTAGGCCTGGACAAAACAAAATCAGAAAATTGATCAAATCAATCGAATCGAATCAGATCCGAGTCGATTTGAAAAAGAAATTAATTTGATTTTTTTTTTTAAAACAAATCCATGATCTATGGTAAGTCGATTCAGTTATGGTTCGAAGTCTTAACCATATCAATTCAATCAACTTACATATTTACCTTTTTTTTTTTTAATTTAAGCAAAATAAAAATCAAAAGATAAGTCATAATCTCATAATTATATATGAATTCCTTCCGATCTATGATGTTGCTGGTAAATAATAGCATTGAAAATTTTCTTTCACAAGCTCATTATATTATACTTAACATTTTTTCCTACTTAGGTAGTCAGACTACATAACACATAAAAAATAACAAAATCTTTAAGTTTTCTATTGATTCATCTCTATTAACCTAATTTTATTTGTTAATCAATAGTTATTGTAATATAAAATTATTTTGTTATTTTAGTTCTTGTAATTTAAGTGGGTCTAAAATTCGAACAATATTTTTTTTTGTTTAAAAAAAGATTCAATTTGAACTTAAAATCCTAATTGAATAACCGAATAGACCCAAACGAAACCGATTAGATCGATTCAAAAGCTAGAGTGTGTTGATTTTGGTTAAAATTCACTCAAATCGATTTGATTTTGGTCTAAGGTTGGAGTCAAAATCTACATTAATCAAACCACACCCAGACCTAGCTATGATTTCTATTCAAGAGGAAAGAAAAACAAAAGACACTTCTTTTTATTAAATGTGATCATGTTTATATAAATTGTGTCACGATTATCAAATAATTAAAAAGTTGTGAAACAAGCAATGTTCCGTAATAAGGCACATTGAAGTTTGAGTCCATATAATTCTTATGATGCAATTTACCATATAAAATTATTTATTAATTTTATGTCTTAGTCTTGCCAATAGGAAACTTAGTTAATGAATTTAATTAATTGGACAGGATTTAAAGGGATCAAAAAAGCCTATGTTATATGTTTGGAATGAGACAATCAGTTAACGGAAATTGTCCCCTGTCCTATGTTCTATCTGGCAAATCTTGGATAATATATCACTATCCCTATGCATTGTTAGGTAAATTCTGATGGTAAAAAATAAAAAAAGCGGGAAATGGGTCAAGTGCATGTTTGGTATTGATTTTTTACTCCTAAATGATCGTTATTTAACTATTAAAGCCATCATTTTTTGACCTTTTCTCTCACAGATAGAACCCATTTTTCTTTTCAACGGTTAAAAAATTATTTTTCACAATTACTATTGAACAAGCCCTAAAAATCTTTCAAAATTATACGGTCATTGTCTATAGTGTATTAATTATATAATTATAATTATATTATGTACTAATGACCCTCGTAGGACAAGTGGACATTATTCTAGTGACAAGTTGTTTGAGATAACGTGGAAATTTTATATTAGATTATAGAAGAAGCAATTCTCTGAATAAGTTCACACGGAAAATGAGTCATTCTCTTTTTGATTGTCATCGGGTGCTCAAAAGTGAATCAAATATTTAAAAGTTTGAAGGCGTTTCAATTACAAAATTAAAATTCACGATTATAATTCAAGCACGCGGTTAGCAGTGGGGCCTACCACTTCTGGAAAGAGTATTAATCTAGTTTGATTAAGCTATCAATAATTTAATCAATGATTACGCTCGACAAGACTGATTTGTCTTAATTTGGATAACTAATAGACATAAATTTAACACAATAATTAACGTTTTTTTGTCTCTTCTGCTTGAAATTAGAAGTCTGTCCCCCCATTCTTCATATGTATATATTAGTCCTCCTTTTATTTTCAAAAAAAATTTCAAAATTCTATTGTTCCTAGTCAATTTCTTGAAATCCAAATTGTTTGGACCATTTTTTACCTTTCAGGAAAAAGAAAAAAAAAATCAAAATTTTCAAATTCGTCCTATTTATCGGTTTTTCCTCAAGTCCTCCTAATAAAATACGATATTATACGATCTAGAATTTAGAACTTCAATATGTGTAGTAGAGGTTGCTCTCCATCATGTTACACTCGCGTTACGAATGTATATAAAATGTTACAAGAAATTATAAAATGAATTTTTTTTCTTTGTTTGGGCTCCATTTTAATTAAAAGTTAAGAAGAAATGAGTTTTGAAATAGTAATTTTTTAGAGAATGAGTAGTTAAAAATTAATAATTTTTTATTTATTTACATGTAATATTATTTTATAAAAGAATGTGTGATTGAAAATAAATTTTTGAAAAAATGAGGGCCAAACATGGCTCAATAAATATTGTCAATATGATCACAAGACAAAAAACCTTGAAAATGTCATTGTAACATACCATTGTTAAAGAATTAATCTACTTGCATAATGTTTTCATAAACATCATTGATATTAATTGAAAAGATAAATTATTTTTTTGAAGAGTTTAATGAAAACATATCACGTGACATGTTGTCAAAATCGTTATAAATCAAGCATTGCTCATTTTTTTGTATTTATAGCACTGTACAGATCATTATGTAATCTGTAATACAGGTTCATTTTTTGACTAAAAATGTCAGTGGTCCCTCATAAAAAATCATCATCACCACTGAAAGTACTATACTATGACTTTTTGACAAGATTTTATTTTGATTTTGTAATAAATGATTTTGAGATTATTGCCGGTTTAGTCTGGCATCAAAATTTTTGTTCAGCAGCTTTCTCCGATCTCCTTGCTGAGCTTTTGTGAAGCTTTTTGCACACGAAAATGAGGTCGAGAATGGAAGATGGCTAGCTCTCGATAGAGATAGCCATTGTTGGTAATGCTCTAAAAAGTGAGAGCATTTCTTATATATTTCTTGTATTGCAATCTAGGTAGCATTTAAATAGATCTACGTGACAATGTTTAATTAATTGAAGTCCCAATTTAAATTCCATCTTCAAGAATTCCGTCTATAATCAAATTTCATCTCTAAGAGAAAAGAGAAAGATAAAATAGGAGAGATAAGAGATAAGAAATATGAGAGAAAACATTAGGCTGCGATTGGTTTGACGTTTTCGGACCGTTTTTCGTTTTCGAAAACGAGGTAAAAATTATAACTAAAAACGCAAAACTGTTTTTTATCGCTTTGAGCATTTTCAGTGATAAATGACCAAAACGCAAAAAATGCCCAAAACGCAGTGTTTTTGAAGAAAACTAAAAATCTTTTTAAAATCGAAAATGGAAAACAGAAAACTAAACCAACCGCAACCTTATATTTCGTCGAGTCAAAACATAACATTTCAGAAGATGTTTTATAGGCGTTTATTTCCGCTTATGTTGTATCTTTTCTAGTACAAAATTACATTAATATTAGATATACTCTATGCCCTGTTTTAATTTTTTTTTATTATTTGTTAAATAAAAGTAGCTTTTATGCAACAGATAAATCAAATAGTGCGAACAGTGTTTTGTAGTCCTAATGAGAGGGCTTTCCCTTTTTGGACCTAAGGCCAAATGCCTAAAACCATTGAACTGATTACCACCTCTCTATTATCCATAATCACTGGTCATTCATGAAACGTGGGCCCCTTGGCCTCGTGATTTGTACACAGTCAAACAAAAGTGAATCATTAAGGTTCTTGAGGATCCAAAAAACACCAAGTAACATTATTCATCACCACTTATGTTAAATATTAATTTAAATAATAATTACATGATATTAAATAATTAATTTATTTTAACACAAAGTCATATTACTTATTTAGAGAGTGTTTGACACTCATTTTTATGAAAAAATGAGTTTTAAAATAGTAGATTGATGGAGAATAAATTTTTTTTTAATTTACGTATAATACTATTTTAATAAAGAATGTGTGGTAAAAAAAGAAAGATAAAAATATGTTTTAATAAAAATAAGAATCAAATGGGGCCTTAATTGAATTAATAAAATGTAGTCATCTAAACTGACGCCTTAATACCACCAATTCTAGATAGCACTATTCAAAAAATAAAAAATTAAAAAATAAAATTAAATCCGTATGCTTACATGCCTGCATTAGGCAATTTGTTTTATTTATAACAGGATGTGTGATAAAATGAAGATTTTTCCATAAATATATATAGAATGGAAATTTCACGAAAAAGTGGAAATGATATTTAAAAATGTGGGATTAAAAAATAAGAAAAAAAAATTATGCATCTACCAAAATGATCTATGTAACATACTAAAAGGCATAGTTATTAAAATCGGTCCGCCTCGGACGGTCAGCCCGGTAAATCGGTGACTTGGGCCCTTGACCGGGTCAGGCCAACTGATTTTAAATAGTTGCAAGTGGCTCGGTCAAAATTTGGATTTGACCGGGCCAATGGGCGGTTTTTGAATAGTTTTGGGCCGGTTCAGCCCGGTTCGATCCAGTTGACTTTTAAAATAAATTTCAAAACTCTTTTACATTGGAATTGTAAATATCAAAGATTTGAATCCTTGACCTTTAAGTAAGTAAAACACAACCTTACCACTAGTGCAAACAACACTTTATCATCTTTTGTTTAATAAATTATATCTAACCTATGAATAATTTGTTGCTTTTAGAAACTTTTTTAAAGCAAATAATTATTTTATATACTTATTTTGTTTGAAAAAAATTAATTTTAACTAAGATAAATTGAATAGATAATGCACAAATTTTTTGTCAATAACTAATAAATAATTTGTAAATCACAAAAAGAGAAAAATATATTTTTTAATATAAAATACAAAATTTAACCAATATCATTGATAAATGAGTTCAAAAAATCATTAATTTAAATGTATAGAAAAATTAGTGACAAAGAACTTAAAAACTTTAATTTTCTCTCAAACAAAAAAAAAAGAAAAGAAAATTATACTTTAAAAATTATTAAATTATTTTTAAGTAATGACCCACCGATCCGACCACTGGTTCATCGGTTCAATCAGTAACCCAGTACCTTGATCGGGCCGATGTCCGAGTCGGGTGTGATATCTATTCTAAAAAGGCCTTGTCTTTCAACCGTAAAACCATGTTCCTTAATTTTGAAATAACGCCCTGTTTATTGTTAAAATAATTAAATTCTCTACATTATTACTACAAAAGGTAACTCATAAGTTAAAATAGACGTAAAAAATGCTATGAATTATGATTCATCTCGATTACAAATTGTCGTGATGTTACTAACTACGATTCTGATAGTCCAGATCAGATCCTGGGCCAGGACCAGTAAAAGCCCTCCTCTTTCTTCCCTACCCAATAGGCCCATTCCAACCGACCACTATGCCCACAAAAAATAACAAACCTGTGACAGAGTTACAAAATTCAGGGTGCATTAGAAAAGAAGAACTTAATTTGAAGAAGGCTGTGATGTGTAGAATCTCTTTGGCATCTTTCCAAATTTAAAGAATTTATAGAAATAAGATAGATACATGAAATAAATAAACTTTGATAATAATTTGCATAAGTCTTATATATGCATATAATACACAATCTTCTCTTTTCGGAGCTCCATTACACTCGGGATTCTGTGTCATTGCTGACACACTTCCGATTAGAGTACTAAACTTTCTAGTATTATTTTTGTATTGATTCATTTAAACTTAATTGATATTGTCTTGTTTAAAATTTTTTGTGTCATTAGTCGATATGTTATTCAAAAACAATTGTCGACAGTTTGCACAAATTTTAGATATTATACATACGAAAGTTTTTTGTGATGATCCCTTGACCATGCGTCTGATTGTACACTTGTACCTACCATTCAATTTTATTGACTATTGGACTAATTAATTAGTCAAAATAATTCTTAAGATAAGATTAAATTAAACATGTGAGTCTTTAGGCAACACGTCGCATATTTTGAATTATTTTCTTTCCTACTTAATTAGCACCCTGTCTATGTTACACGCAACTGTCTCCACTAATGGAATAGCTTGCCCTTTCAGAATGTTTCTGCCANAAAAAAAAATGCATATTTACGTTTAAAGAATTTATAATATATTTGATACAAATGATCAATTCAAGTAATAAAAAGAAAAACATATAACAAATATCCACTGCTAATATTCAATCAAATAAACACAATTTGTTAAAAATAAGTCAAAATGGATATAATCATTTAAAACTCATTCTATATACAGAATTTGATAGGAGAAAATGCAAATTTAGGTTCAAAATATGATTAGGAAGTGAAGTAAATGTTATAATTTGTGGAGAAACTATAAACAAAGTTTAAAAAATTAGAAGAGTTAAGCTTTTGATAAAATGCGTAAGTGAGAGAATCACGAGAGTGTAAGGAAAAATGAAAAAGATCAAATCTATTATGATTTTGTCCCTATTTGATGGAGATTAAAATCAAATTTCTAGTAAATTTTGATAAAAATTGAAAATATATGAATATATATATAAACACTCTGTCCCTGAGAGGAAGGTGAGGATGACGTCAAGTCATCATACCCCTTATGCCCTGGACGACATATTTCAACTCGGACGTTTTCGGGATGCTGCTAATAACCAACGAATGGCAAGTGCTTTTCGATTCTACGAGAATTTTTATGGAAGTCTTTCATTTTCTTCTCTTCGATGAAAGTTTGATTTTTCCTTAGTCGCGGGAAGAATTCGCACGAATCGGATTATGCAAGATGAGCTCTTTTGTTGGAAATTGAACGAGATAAGATTCAATATGACGATCTGAAGTTGATGATGGATTAATAAAATCTGTAGAAGGTTTATTTTCTTAATTCGGTACATTGTGTATAAATATATCAAATATGGGTTGATTGTGTCAATGGTCACTTAAGTCTTGAATGATTATAGCAATAGTCATTGACGTTATTTTCTTATGATATCAGTTACTCAAAATTTCACCCTTTATACTAATAGTTGTTCGACCAAAGATATTAACAATAACTCCTACGTGGCGTTGTTGAAAGTCAACGTGTCACCAAACAACGTTATTTATTTTAACAAATGAACACAATTAGGGAGTTAGAATTGGGAACTAAACATTTTTAGATGAATAAATGTAACACGACTTTAATTTTAATCACATTTTGGACTTAAATAGTAAGTTAAATCCACACATTAATTTTTTTCACAACAATTTTCGCTGAATTGAAATAATAATAATAATGCCGTTGAATAATACATTGACACTTAATGGCGATTAGATTGGATTTAACTTTATTATTTTGGACCAATTGACTATTAGAGTAATCTATTAAAAATTTGAGTAACTACTATTATGAAAAAATGAAGCATTGACGTAACTACTCAAAACTTTAGATTAGGTGTTAAAGTTCATCCAAGTTTTAACAAACTAAACTAAGGTGAGATTGCTTAGAAATCTTCCAAACCAAAATATTAACTAGTTGAGAGTACTATAACTAAAAATTACCCAATCATGACGTGTACTTGTCATCACAAAACGTCTAACTCTAAGAGTGTGTTTGATTGACATGGAAAACATCACATAGAAAAGAAAATATTTTCTATCTTTTGTGAAAAATAAAAATCACCTCTACCCAAGAAAAATATTTTCTTTAAAAACAAGGAAAATTAGGCATATTTTCAAAAATTGGAAAATATTTTCCATGAAAAAAAATAGCAATCAAATACTCGAAGTAATAATTTGGATGGAAAACTGATATTTTCTATGGAAAATAAATGTAATCAAACACACCTTAAACGAAAAATGATTTTTTCAATCAAATCTTAAGCTTATTTCCCCCATTTCTGAAAGTCAACACCTAAACTCATTTAATTTGTATAATTAATAAAAACCAAACTTAATTAGACCTTTAATCATAATCTTAACACAGTTTCCCATAAGTTCAGGAGTGCAAGGCAATATTATTATGTAAATATTCATATTTTTGTCGATTTTCAGCAAAGCAAAATTGGAACTTGCAAAATCAATAATAATAGAAGCATATTTTCTTCATGTCATGATTAACTAAGAGTTTAAGTTCTCTATATAAAAATTTTTGTTCACATTTATTAAATTTTCTTTTAATCTAATTTATTTTTTAACAATTTCTTAAAAATTAAAATTAAATTTAAATTAAAAAATTACTCTCAATTTGAATTTATTGGCAGGATGATATCACTATCATCGTTTTATGAAATTGTTAATGTTTCCAAACTCCAAAATCTCATACGAAACTAGCCCCCATTTTTTAGAAATGAAAATGGGTGGAATAATGTTTTTTTTTTTTTTAAATGAGTGGTTGAAAAGGAAAGAAAAAATTTCGATTTACGTGTAATATTATTTTATGGAAAGGAAAAGCTTTGACATTATTTTTTTAAACGAAATGCACACAAGATCTAACCCTAAATTTAAAATGCATTATAACATTACATATTTTTCATTTTGTTAAATTTCTAAACAAAGATAAAAAAAGGTAGACTTGCCTAACTGAGTCAGAAACTGAGCATATAGTCATCATAGTATTCCATGAAGAAACACGTTGGATGAACGTGTATCTTAGCTTCAGACAGAATATATCCTTTGGTAATATCCATTAAAACATGTAATATCATCACCATGATGACATCATTGAAAATTGAAAATGCCAGATCCCACAAAACCACTAGCGTATGTTTTCTACTCCACGTTGATCGCGTTTAGTACCGTTTACCAAACATATTGTAGTGTGTTTACGGTGCAATGCTATTCGAGACTAAACAATATATCATCGAGTTTGGTATAATGGGGGAAAATAAGCTAGTTTTTTTAAATTATACTGTTCAACCTTATCCAATATCACGTGGCACTAGGCATAGCCAAGTAATTGTTGTCTTGTGATGTAACACTTGCACCAGAAGTCTTGTTTATTTTTGTAAAAGTCTAACGGTTTCCGTGCAATTTCCTTTCTCCCCAAGAAACTACCCAATTCTCATCCCTTTCGTGGAATTAATTAATTAAACACCACCTTCTTTCCATCTATATATAATTCCTTTATCCCATTTCTTCCAGAATTCCACTTCCTCATTTGCAGATTTTCTAGCAAATTTTCACCCTAAAAAAGTTAGGGTTTTTAGAAGCTTCTGCGGGTGCTTTTTTTTTTGCTTAAACAAATTAATATGGATTTGCCTCCAGGATTCAGATTCCATCCCACAGACGAAGAGATCATTATTCATTATCTTGTGAAGAAAGTTTTGGACAGAAGCTTCAGTGCAAGAGCCATCGAAGAAGCTGATCTGAATAAGTGTGAACCATGGGATTTAATAAGTAATCTCTCTCTCTCTCTTTGCAGATTTTTCCCCCTAAAAAGAGATATTGACTTGTATTAGTTTCTGATGCATGGAAGATAATGAATATGAAAATTGGATTTATGAATTATGATAAGTTTCTTGAATTAGTGAAGCATACATATAATGGAACTTTGGTTCAAGACCATTGATTTGCCATGATTAAAGGAGAAAAAACTTGTAACATTTTGTTCGTTATACGCTGTTGTATAATCTAGAATTGTCTAGAAATTAAACATTGGTTATAACATATTTCATATGGATGATTGGCTAGCTAGGATATTGAGATAGAGAAATACACTAGACTACAAGTAACATGGAGATGTTTTGTCTAGCATACATATAAAAAATAAGAAGCTCTTTCTAGGCATCTTCTGCAGAATATAGAGTTCAATGCAGATTTGGCAAGAGGATTGGTTAGTATCGGATTATATTAAGAAAGAAAGGAACATGTTAGAGAATAAGTATGTTTGGCCTCGCTTAAAACAAAAATAAATAATTAAAAAGTCTTCTTGAATTTCATTTGTTGTTACATGCTGAAAAAAAAAAA
>NW_019264334.1:166195-198492 GCF_002742605.1 Olea europaea var. sylvestris | reverse complement strand
GTATCTTCTCAATTACTCGAGTGTCGTTCAACTTTTCTCCATTCCTTTTTAATTGATTCACAATAGCTAATACTCTAGAGAAGTAATCAGAAATTGATTCCGATTCTTTCATATGTAAAGCTTCAAACTCACCTCGAAGTGTTTGAAGTCGAACCTTTTTCACCTTCTCAACTCCTTTGTGGGAGTTTTGCAAGATCTCCCATGCTTCCTTACTTGTAGTAGCACAAGCTACTTTCTCGAACATGCCTTCATCTAAGGCTTGATAGATGAGGGTGAGCGCCTTCTTGTCCTTCTTCCTTGCATCCTTCAAACTATCCCTTTGTGCTTGGGATAGAGCAACCTCGTCTTGTGGCTCCGTGTAGCCTTTCTCTACGATCTCCCATGCATCTTGCGACCCGAGCAATGCTTTCATCCTTATACTCCAATTGTCGTAGTTATCCTTGTTGAGTTGGGGGACTTGAAAAGGAATCATCCCACTTGCCATTTTCACAAGAACCTTGAGGCTCTGATACCAGTTTGTTGGAGGAAAGATGGGTTTACTAACTTGGATTGGCTAAGGCTTTTAAGAGGACAACACTAATAGGAAGAAGGAAGTGAAAAAAGGAAACTTGTATTTCTCAAATTCAAGACTTTACAAACTTTTTTTTGGCTTGTTACAAAATGGAGGGCACTACCCCTTTATATAGTGTTTACAAGAAGATTCTAGTCCACACATTTTCTAGAGACACCTAGACCACATATCAAGATATTTTTCTAGAATTCTCTAGATATTCTTTATAAAACTACATATCTTACTTAGATATTTATATAGATTTTTCTAGACAATGCTTCTAGAAATACTATGCATGTTGGGCCTTTTAATTGATTTGGGCCTATAAGCAAAATCCTTAAACCCATATTATTTAGTCCAAAAATCAAGTTTACTACTCAACATTGTTAGTGTGCTGTCAAGAAGGGTGTCAAACTCTTGCCAGCAACATAGCATGATTCTTGCTGCAAACATTATGGCTTGTATATATTTTAATTCTTTAAAGGTCAAAGTGAAATTTGGTCAGTTTATTTTTCTTTGTCCTTTAGATGTCCTTTAGGCCGTCTCCAACGTTGTACCAAAATTTGCACCATTTAGATTAAATTAAAATCCATCTCCAACCATTACTCCAATGAACAGTGGTCAATAGTTTTGATAATAACAATATGAAGAAAGACCGGTCAATAATTTTGATGATAACAATATGAGAAATAATGACAATGTTAACAGTGGCGACAAGTTTGAGTATTTTGGGTTGGTGTATCATCTAGGAGTCAATTTGCGAGGAAAATATAAGGAGATGAACAAAAGAGAACCCCATTATGATCCTTCTGCTGTATGAATCAATTCATTTTCACATTCTTATTCCATTAACATAAGAGTTCGTCCTTTCTTTTTTGGTTTGGAAGAATATTGAAAATGGTAGAGATTGAATATGTTTAAAAAGAGCTGAAAATGTTGGGTATGATAAAATTTAAATTATGCTTGAATTTTAGGAGAGCTAAGCTAAACTTTTTCCCTTTCTCTAATGCGTTTGAGCTGCGCCATGTTGTTTTCATCTGTGTTTACCTCTAAATTGCTTGAAAAGAAGGAAAAAAAATGTAATTTATGGACAATGTCCCATGCTTCATTCGTCATCAGTCACCTATTGCTTAACCGCATACATAGTACACGTTAAAGAAAGAAGGAAAAAATAATGCACATAAGAGAAGCTAGTCCTGAAGATTTTTGTAGCATCCATCATCGTGTATATGTTTGTGTTAATAAACTATACTTTCTGCTGCATTTGGTGTTGACTTCGCAAATTGGACTCTCCACGTGGCCAACCGATAGCTACTCCACGTATTCCTCTCTGCGCACAGTCAACGCACGGTCAGATGCACACGGCCGGAACCAGCGGGAGTGGTGACGGCCGCATACACTCCGACGGTCAAGTTAGCTTCAGGTGATCGGAACAATATCAAGGTTGTGCAAAATAGTGGGGAGGATAATATATATTTGCTTGTTATGGAAAGCTATGTTGTAAGAGTTTTATTACCTCTGCCTCTTGTCAAACCTTGGGTATTTATAGATGACGAGAACCATTGGATGTGGGACATGTGTATGCATCTGGCGGTGTGAGGTGTCTACTCATAGGTGTCAATCAGTCGCGTCTGTAGATTGGGCGAGTAATTACTTCCCCCGAGTTGAGTTAACATAAAGTTGATACGTCACATCAACTAGGCTCATGGAAACGTTAAATCAATTAAACCTTAGGGGCAGAAAGGATCCTGACATAGATCTCTTTTTGAAATTGACGGCAGATCCTGGCAGAGGTCCTTGGAGTGCGCCTCAGCTTCAGGGGCGCAGACGCTTCAGTCGATTCAGCAGAGTTATCTATGCCTCATAGTGCATTAGCAGATCGACAACATTGGTGGTGAAGTCACTTTGGTACCACTTCGGATGGGTGCTAAACACCTCGTAATAGGCAGAGGTAGACTCTTGAAGTGGTTCGAATAGGAGCGTAACAGTGGTCCCCCCAAGTTTAGGCATGAATATTTATATCATGGGTGGACTTGTTTTCCTGATCGAGTATGTCTGCCTCAGGACAGGAACCTCGATTTGTGAGAGCTTGTGGGTTGGTTTTCCGTTTTTACCAAAGAGATGTAGGTCAGGAAATATTTTTGACAAATGCGATAAAGCTTTATCATTGACTAAGGAAGGAACTTATCTGTAACCGATGTGCTGGCCTATAGGACGATGCGATGGGAGGCAGCCAAAGCTTTGTAAAGTTTAGGAGGGAATGCAGCTACCGAAGCGATGACCCACAGGGGACTCCGCGTCAGGTGCGTCTAAACTTTGTAAAGCTGAGTGAGGAGTTCATCTGCCACCGGTGCGCTGACTCACGGGGGACGACGCGTTGGGAGATGGCTAAAGTTTTGAAAGCTTAGGAGAGAACGCAGCTACCAAGGCGATGACCCACAGGGGACTCCGCGTCAGGTGCGTCTAAACTTTGTAAAGCTGAGTGAGGAGCTCATCTGCCACCGGTGCGCTGACTCATAGGGGATGACGCATTGGGAGATGACTAAAGCTTTGTAAAGCTTAGGAGGGAACGCAGCTACCGAGGCGATGATCCACAGGAGAATCCACGTCAGGTACGTCTAAGCTTTGTAAAGCTGAGTGAAGAGCTCGATCTGAGGTGGGCATCTCTGACGTTAAATGATTTGACAGCTGTCGCGTATTTCCAAGGCGACAATTGGGTGCGATGCCCATTTCCAGAAGAGGCTGCTGCGGTTACTTATTGTAGACGGCTGATAGTGATCGAGGCAACGCGTGAGCGTGAAGGTCACAGCTAAATTTTAGGCGAAGATCAAATCTAGCAGCATTTCATTTCAATGGCCTAGATTGATGATACGGTGGACGGCCTAGATTGATTGCATTTGAATTCAACGGTGGAGATCAGCTGTAACACTCTATAAAAGGCGGACTTGAGTGTTTTTGGAGCTTTTCACTTTTGCGAAATCAAAAATCCCATTTGCTCTCAAAATCTTTGCATTTTTCGACGTTCTTCAAGCACTATCCGGCGAGAAATCCCAGTTTTCGACGACTTACGTTGTTTCTTGACCATTTTTGGCTGCGGGACACTCCATTTCAAAAGTTTCAGTAAGTGTTTGAAACTTTTCATTTCTTAAAATGGCTTCTGAGGGTAGTGGTAGCTCGGAGAGGGGGTTGGAACTAGTGAGGATGGACGAGCCCATTTTGGCAACCTCCTCTGAAATAGCTGAAGCGATTATTGGGGGGAGAACATATGGAAGAGACCAGATAGCCCAGTAGACACATCTGTGCATTGGGGACGTCGGATTACCCCTCTAAGCTAAAGGGTGCCGACCTGAAAAGATTTAGGGCTGAATATAGGATCCCAGATAGTGTAAATCTGATCCTACCTAAACCTGATGACCGGGCCTGCTACCCTAGGCCAGGGTGCGTGGCAATCAGTGAGATGATCCTTAGGGCTGGCCTTAGGCTCCCAATCCACCCTTTTTTCCATATGGTACTTAGGTCATATGGCTTAGCCCCTACCCAATTGAACCGAAACTCGTGGGCTCCTGGATGTTGTGGAAGGAGGCATCGATTGGGGTAGAGATGTCTTTCTCTATATTCCAGACCCTCTACATCCCCCAAGGTAGCGGCTGGGGGGGATAAGACCAGGGGCTGGTACTACTTGATCTCATAGGGTTTCCACATTCCATTCGTGCTTGATCTGTCGAGCTCCATTAAGGAGTGGAAGAGCTCATGGTGCTGGGCTGCCGGGAGATGGGACACGATGGAGGGGGACCCCCTAACGTCTCTTACGGTCCCCATGAAGTATTCAACACTTAGTGAGTACTGTGACTTTGTATTTCTTGTTTATTCTTCTTTGGTTCGGTTCTTAACTACTTTATTTGTTTTTGAAGGCACTCTTCTTGGTGTGAGTTATCCACCGACGATTTCGACATCATCTGCATCATTTACTTGCTGCCTCCAAAGAAGAGATCATATCACCAGCCGATCAGAAAAAACATCCACTTCGTGACGCACGACTTGATGGCCTCTCAAGGTAAATGTCTCGAAGCGAATATCTTTCAGCACTTTTCGAATTGTTTACACTTGTACTAAAGTACTTGTTCCCTTACAAATAACTTTAACAAGAAGTTGCCTCTGAGGCCAGACTTCAAAACCATCCAAAAGATGATGGCAGAGGTGAGAGCCCTAAAGACCTCATCCTCTGCGTACAAAAAGCAGATGGAGGATCTAGTGGATGTCAGCAAAAGGCTCCAGCCTCTGATCGAGGAGGAGGTGGCGGAGGACCCAGACGCAAACCTGCTGTGGAAGGCCAAGAAGCATGCTGCCCCCTCGAAGCGCCCAACTGTGGCGAGGCCACCTCCGGCTTTGAGGCAGACTACAATTCCTACCGGGGTGGTCATCCCGGAGAAGATGCCTGCACCGTCAGAGGCTTCTCCTACCCCGACCACATCACCAGCAGCTGCTGTGCCCATTGCCCAAGTGTCGGGCAGCCAAAGAGGAAAAGGTCCCGTCCCTCGAAGGAGGTGGACTTCTTGGGCACCAATTCAGAGGAGCCAGTGAAAGAAGTACTGGAGGCTCTTCCTCCATAAACGGTTGTGGTGGCGGTGGTCCACAATAAGTATTGGACCGAGGAATGGAGAGACCACACTGCCTCCTACACTGCCGAGGACTTGGTTGTGGCCAACCGTGCTTATGTGGCCCGGGCCTTAAGCACAAGCATCCAACTTGAGGGATTGCTGAAAGACCTCAATGCTAAGAGGGAGGACCTCGCCAAGCACCTTGAAGAGGCCATGCAATATGGTGACGCAGTAAGGGAGGCCCGGGCCAAGGTCGAGGAGGAAGAGAGAGGAAGGAAGGATGCTGAGGTCCAGTTGGCAACTGCCAAGAGGGACATAGAGCGACTGAAGAATGAGCTCTATGAAGTGGAGTACTAGGTGGCTGTTATTACTCTAAGAGTTGATCATGCAAACGAGCACCATCGGCTCGCCACGGAGGCTCTGGAGGCCTCTAATAAAGAAAAGGTGGAGCTGAGGCAGAGGGCGGATGCCCAAGCTGAGGAGATCGCCTCTCTGAAGAAGGAATTGAAGTCGGCGGGGAGGTGGCTGTACAGAACTTCATCGACCACTTCAAAGAGCATCCCCTGTACGACGACTTTGCAAACTTTCGGGCTTCCTAGAGCGCCTAAGGATTATTAGGTCGGCTGAAAGAGGTCCATCCTACTCTGGACATATTCTCGTTAGAGGCAGAATTCGCTGGGCCTACTGGAGGTCGGTCTGATAGGTTCGCCGAGGACGCTCTAGAGGCCCCTGGGGCAGGCGAGGTGGAGGCTGGGGTGGAAGATGCCCCCGTAGAATAGAGTTAATCTTTGCAATGACCTCGACCTCTTTTGTAATCCAATTTCAAATGAATGAAGTGAAATTTTTGTTAAGTATTGTTGCTTCTACTTTTTTCATTGTGTTGAGCCGTTTATACTTGAGTATATGAATGACAATCACTTAAGTAAACATGAAGCACCATTTACCAATAACCGGTTAATAATAGAAGATCGGACTAATTTACATATTGAAGAGCTGAGATAGCAATTTACTAACCGATGTGACAAAGAACTGAAGTATCATTAGTTAGAGAAGTTACATCACCCTTCTAAGTATTGTTGCTTCTACTTTTTTCATTGTGTTGAGCCGTTTATACTTGAGTATATGAATGACAATCACTTAAGTAAACATGAAGCACCATTTACCAATAACCGGTTAATAATAGAAGATCGGACTAATTTACATATTGAAGAGCTGAGATAGCAATTTACTAACCGATGTGACAAAGAACTGAAGTATCATTAGTTAGAGAAGTTACATCACCCTTCACTAAGGCATTTTCAGCACTTAGTAAGATAGGGAAGTTACAAATGAGATCGGATCATGACACATTTATTAGAGAACATTGAGATCGGATCGGAACACAAGTTCATCACTGATAGTACTTCCTCAAGTGTTCGATGTTCCATTGATGAGGTAGTGCTTTCCCTGCCATGTCTTTAATTTCAAAAGTGCCAGGTCGGGATTCCCTGCGGATGCGGTAAGGACCCTCCCAGTTCGGTCCCAACACTCCGGACCCAGTTGGCTTTGATGATTGGAAGACCCTTCTAAGGATGAGGTCCCCTAGGCGAAGAGTCCGATTTCTGACCTTGGAGTTATAATAGCAGGTCATCTTTCTATGATACTTTGCCAAGTTCACCTGGGAAGTATCCCTCATTTCTTCAAGGAGGTGGAGTTCGCTCATTCGAGCCTCGTCGTTACTGATCTCATTAAAGTGTATTCGACGGTGCAATGAGACTCCTACCTCGACCGGGCTCATGGCCTCGGCTTTGTAGGTCATTAAGAAGGGTGTCTCCCCTGTTGCAGTTCGACTAGCTGTTCTAATAGCCCAGTGGACATGGGAAAGCTCATCGACCCAAGCCCCCTTTGAGGTATAAAGTTTCCTTTTCAGGGTATGCTTGATTGTTTTGTTTACTGCCTCAACTTGCCCATTTGCTTGTGGGTGATGAGGCGTTGAGAAATCCTTCTTTATTGCATAGTTCGTCGCATAAGTCTCGCATTTTCTTGTTATCAAACTGTCTCCCGTTGTCAGATACTAAGGAGTGGGGAATGCCGAACCTGCAAATGATATTCTTCCAGACGAACTTTGTAGTATTAGCCTCGGTGATCTTGGCAAGAGGTTCAGCTTCGACCCACTTGGTGAAATAGTCGATGGCGACAATAGCAAAAGTAGCGCTTCCTCTTCCTTTTGAGAGTGGTCCAATGAAGTCGATGCCCCATTTGACGAACGACCAAGGGCTGGTCACTACAGAGAGGCTCTGAGAAGGTTGCCTTTAAATATTTGAGAAGCGCTGGCACTTGTCACATTTTTGGACAAATTGGCAAGCATTCCTTTTCAGGGTCGGCCAGAAGTAGCCTTGTCAGAGTACTTTGTGTGCCAGAGCCGTTCCTCCAGAGTGATTCCCGCAAATTTCCTCATGGATTTCCCTGAGTATAGACATGGCCTCTTCGCCTCCTACACATCGAAGAAGTGGCAAGGCGAAGCCTTTTTTGTAGAGGACATCTTCTTCTAGGACGAAGTGTGCAGCCCTTCTTCTTAACTTCCTTGCCTCACTTCTAGAAGCTGGTAGTGAATGATCCTTTAGATAAGCGATGATGGATTGCATCCATAATGGGGGTGTCTTCTATCCATAGCATCTCGTCACCTCTGGATATGGAGGGCTTCGACAAGTGTTCAATGGGGACAACCTTTAGTAGCTCTGAATCCTTGCTTCTGGCTAGTTTTGACAGGGCATCTGCATGAGTATTCTCTAGGCGTGGGACTTGAATCAGCTCGAACCTTTCAAAATGAGGAACTAGGTCCAGAACCAATTTTAAGTATGCAACCATGCTACTGTCCTTGGCCGCGAAGTTTCCATTGACCTGACTCACTACAAGCTGAGAATTACTAGTTGCTTGGAGCCATCTGACCTGCATTTCCTTTGCAAGTCTAAGGCCTGCTAGAAGGGCCTCATATTCAGCAGCGTTGTTTGAGGCTTTGAAGTCGAACCTTACTGCGCAATTTAGCTTGTGGCCTTTGGAGCTTTCCAAGACGATCCCTGTCCCAGAGCCAACCTCTCCTGAGGATCCATCTACAAACAGTTTCCACGTTGGGGGCTCGGTTGGTTCCATTGTTGTCTCCATTTCTGGGGTTTTGGCAAACTCAGCCACAAAATCTGCAAGGGCCTAGCCCTTGATGGCATGTTGAGGTTGGTATAGTATGTCGAACTCACTAAGCTCAATTGCCTATTTTAGCAGGCGTCCTGATGCGTCTGTTCTCTGCAGCACTTGCTTCAATGGGAAGTTGGTGAGAATTTCAATTGAGTGGGCCTGGAAGTATGACCTCAGTTTCCTTGAGGCTGTGATGAGAGCAAGTGCCAATTTCTCCATGTCTTGGTAGCGTGTTTCAGCTGGGAGGAGTGCTTTGCTGACATAGTATACCGGTAATTCGTGCTCATTTTCTTCTCTGACTAGGACAGCGCTGACCACCTCATCCGAAATCGCCAAGTACAGTAGTAGCGACTTTTCTGGTTGAGGTTTTGAAAATATGGGTGCCTCTCCTAAGTGTTTCTTCAGCGCTTGGAAGGCTTCTTCGCACTCAGAAGTCCATTGGAACTTTTTTCCTTGCTTCAGCACATTAAAGAAGTGTAAGCTCTTATCTGTAGCTCTGGAGATGAAGCGACTGAATGTGGCTATCCGACCATTGAGGCTTTGGACCTCCTTTGGTTTCTGAGGTGACCTCATTTCAAGCAAGGCCATTATCTTCACTGGGTTCGATTCGATTCCTCTTTGGTTTACAATATATCCCAAAAATTGACCTAAAGCCATTCCAAAGGTGCAATTGAGGGGATTCAACTTCATTTTATATTTTCTAAGTATCTAAAAAGGTTTGGTCGAGGTGAATTATATGTCCGTTGGCCTGGAGGCTTTTCACTAGCATGTTGTCCACGTAGGCATCCATGGTTTTGCCAATAAGTTCGAAAAATATCATGTTGACCAGCCTCTGATATGTAACTCCAGCATTTTTCAATCCGAAGGGCATAACTTTGTAGCAGTACAGTCCTCTGTCTGTGATGAATGATGTAGCCTTCTCATCAGGTCGGAACATGGGTATCTGGTTATACCCTGAGTATGCATCCATGAAACTCAAGAGTTCATGTCCGGCGGTGGAATTCATAAGTTGGTCTATCTTTGAAAGTGGGAAGTTGTCTTTAGGACATGCCTTATTTAAGTTTGTGAAATTTACACACACCCTCCACTTTTCGCTGGGCTTTTTCACTAGGATCGGGTTGGATATCCATTTCGGATAGATGGCTTCTCTAATGAAATCGCTGTAGCTAAGTTTGTGTACTTCGTCTTTCAGCGCCTCATACCGTTCCGAGTTGAGGGCACGTCTTTTCTGCCTACATGGGGCACAGCAGGAGTTGATGTTAAGATGATGGAAACTGATCCTTGGATCTATTCCCACCATGTCTTCATCCTTTCAAGAGAAGACATCCAAGTTTCTTTTCAGGAAGCTCACCATTTCTTCAGTTGCTTCGGAGGACCGTGCCTTTCCTATTCGCAGGACCTGATTGGGGTCATCTGGGTTGGCGAAGAAGGTTTCAAGTTCTTTCATTAGGGTTGCATTTGGCTCGGAGTCAATTATCTAGGGATCTAATTCATCAAGAGGGTGCCCTTCTTCAGGGGCCTCTTCCATGTCAATGTCTTCCTCTTGTTTGGAGGTATGCCCTTGTTCAGGGACGTCGAGCATTTCCACGTCCAAATTGGGTTCATTGGCAACTTCAATTATGATCACGTTAACAGTTCAGGGCTTCGATTTTCACAAAGAGTTTAAGTAACATGCCCTGGAGCCCATCTGATCACCTCGTACCGTAGCAATCCCATGCTCAGTTGGAATTTTCATACACAAATAGTGGATGGAGGTGACAGCCTAAAGATCTTTCAAGGCGGGTCTGCCCAATACTCCATGGTAGGCTGATTTGTGGTCTACCACTAAGAATTTCATGAAGTGTTGGGCCACTAGAGGAGCTGAACCCATCTCGACGGGCAGAGTAATCCGCCCTTGTGGGACGATGTTGTCTCCAGTAAATTCGAATAGTGGATCGATCATGGGGATCAACCCATGTTCAATTTGCATCTTGTCGAAGGTGGAGCCGAATAATATATTCACCGAACTGCCATTGTCGACGAGCATGAGTTTGAGCCCGTTTCTTGCCACTATGGCTCTCACAACCAATGTGTCACAATGGGCGTGGTGAACTCCTTGTGCATCTTCCTGAGAAAAGGTGATTGGGGCCATCCTATCAGTCTATTGGGACTTATTGACAATGTAAGTGAGCATTGGCGGCTCCTTTACTTTCCTTGTATAATTCCTTTGGGTGTTCCTGGTGTTGCCATCGATGTGAGGTCCCCCAATGATCGTGTCGATCTCCCTGATGATTTGGCCTCCAGAAAATGGGGCCTGATCTTCTGTCTGGATTCTCCTCAGTCCCTTGATTCTCTTCTCTGGGGTGATTGATCTCTCAGTCTCCTTTCACCCCTGTTTGGGAAGACGGATATCCGAAAATGTTTGTCCTTCCTGGAAGGGTGTGGGTTATTCTGATCTAAGCGCCGCGGCATCTCTGCATTCGCTGGTGTCATGTCCATCAAGTTTGTGGAAGTTGCAGAACCTTGCCCTTTCCAAGGGCCTGTTTGACTGCTTCTTTTTCTTCTTTTTATTACTATCAGTTTCTCCAAATGGCCCTGCTTCGCCACGAAAATTTTCGTATGCCAACACCGGCACTGCATTTAGCATGGCAGAAGCCAATGCCTGTTCGGAGGTGGGAGCTATTGTATAACCTGCTTAAGTCCATTGCTGAGTGACAAGGTGCGCTGCGGGTCCTCGACCTACCTGCCTTTGAGGTGGAGGGAGTCCCTGCGCGGTACGATTTCGGTGATCAATCATCTCTTCACTGACGATCTCAACTCTCATCATTTCTACTAGCTCGTCATAAGTGGAGGGATTTTTGCTGCGCACATCCCTACAAAACAAAGTGTTCATGTTGAGGCCATCTTTTAGAGCGAAAAGGGTTTCTCTGTCAATGACCTGCTCGTAGTACGTGATTTTGTCTGTAAACCTGGCGATATAGCTTTTCAGCATCTCTCCAGGGGACTGCCTCATATCTTGCAGGCGTTGGACTGGAGCCTCTCATTCTCTACGTGAGAGGTACTGGTTCAAGAATACCTTCTTCAAATTCGGCCAACTCCTAATGCTCAGGGGAGGAAGTCTGCTGTACCACACTTCAGCAGCTCTGCCCAAGGTTAAGTGGAAGGCTCTGCACTTCAAAGCAGGCGAGGCTCCCCTGAGCCTCATCTGTGTCATGTGCTTTTTCGGGTCCCCCTTTCCTTCATACTTGGGGATTTTAGGGGGCATAAAATTCAGAAGCATTGGAAAGCTTCATATTTCCCTTGAGAAATGGAGGTCATCATCATCATCGTCAATTTCATAAGATCGACAAGGCCCATCTGACCCTTTATCATCTTGAATGTTCTGGGGAGGTGGAGGTGCTTCTCCTCTGCTGCCCCAATCAACTAAGTCTCTTCTCTCCTTCCTATTTCTAAGAGGAGGAGATGCTTATTATTGCTCCCGTTCTTACCGAACTAATCTTCACACTGAGCGGACCCTATTACTAGGGTCTTGCCCTATTTGGTCGAAGACGCTGAATGACCTTTGTGCTTCATATTCTTGAGGAAAATTATCCTCCAATCGTGATTCTGCTGGCTAGCTCCTTTGCACATAGGATGTGGCTTTTGCGTCCACTTCTCTTTCGATGGGGCGTTCTCTGTGTTGGCTCATATGGCCTCGGAAACGAGACTCGGGGGTTTCCTGAACTGGGTAAGATCCCTGGGGCATTTGAGAGCCCTAGTGACCTTGGGCTTGCATGAGGAGTTCATGCATCACCATATTCTGAGCTGCGATGTCTCTCATGCCCACAGTTATTTGAGCTATTCCTTCAGTGAGCATGGCTGTTCTTTCACCTCGACGATGCCAGTGATGGGGTCTCTGGTGAGTGACATTGTTACGAAGCACCTCTTCTTCAGAGACCTCTCTCATAGGATTGTCGTCTTTATGGCTGGAACTCATCTTATCTCCTTTTTCAAGAGTGATGAGAACTTGGATTATAACTCGACTTTGCTCTTTTTCAAGAACGTGCCCTTTTCAAGGTAACTCGCTAGTTTTCCGATGGTTTCTACGGTGGAGAATGCAGAACCTTGGACGGAAAGTTTCCTACAGACGGCGCCAATTTGTTGACATCGCAAATTGGATATTCCACGTGGCCAACCGATAACTACTCCACGTATTCCTCCCTGTGCACAGTCAACGCACGGTCAGATGCACACGGTCGGAACCAGCGAGGATGGTGGCAGCCGCATACACTCCGACGGTCAAGTTAGCCTCAGGTGATCGGAACAATATCAAGGTTGTGCAAAATAGTGGGGAGGAGAATATATATTTGCTTGTTATGGAAAGCTATGTTGTAAGAGTTTCATTACCTCTGTCTCTTGTCAAACCTTGGGTATTTTTAGATGAGGAGAACCGTTGGATGTGGGACACGTGTATGCATCTGGCGGTGTGACGCGTATGCTCATAGACGTCAATCAGCCACATCTATAGAGTGGGCGGGTAATTACTTCTCCCGAGTTAAGTTGACATAAAGTTGATACGTCACATCAACTAGGCCCATGGAGACGTCAAATCAATTAAACCTTAGAAGCAGAAAGAACCGTAACATAGATCTCTTTCTGAAATTGACGGCGGATCCTGGCAGAGGTCCTCGGAGTGCGCCTCGGCTTCAGGGGCGCGGATGCTTCGGTCGATTCAATAGAATTCTCTATGCAATAACGCTTCGGTCGATTCAACAGAATTGTCTATGCCTCACAGTGCGTTAGCAGATCGACAACATCGGTGGTGAAGTCACTTCGAAATCACTTTGGATGGGTGCTGAACACCTTGTAATAGGCAGAGGTAGACTCTCCGAAGTGGTTCGAATAGGGGCGTAACATTTGGTAGAGGATATAAATTTTTTCGAGCAATAGAATTACAAGGGATAAAACAGAGGACTAAAGGTGCACATGTACTAATTGTAAACGTGTTCACAAGAATTGGTAGTTGTGTTTATTCGATAACTTATTTCTTATAGTGTTTATTCTAGAGATAGACATGAATGCAATATCTGATCCCAATAGTATTTTTATTGCAGAACCATTCGATCTGATTCACTCCCGTTTTAGTGTCATTTCGAGTACATGAGATGTCTCTGCTGCTTTGAAGATAACTAAAGCTGATTTCTCTCTCAAATTTTATTGAATTCTTTTTAGGAGTTTTATGTACGAAGATTTTACAATCAATTGGGTGAGACAAGAAAAGGAGAAGCATCCATCATTTTGTTGTCACCATTTGCATTTCATTTCCCAATTTCACTCAAGTGCATAGAACTGTGTTTGCTTATCATCTGTAAAATGGTGGAACCCTTCGAAATTGTACATGGAAATGTGGGTAAACATTGACACATCTTTTCCTTTTCTTTTTAATGGCAACGAAGACTTTTGAAGTCTGGTGCCAAAAGATGAAAGCAATACCCTTACAATAAAAATGTGCAAAAGATGTTGATGGAAAGCTAACAAGAGAAAAGTTTGATTGGAGTTTTGTTTTTTTGCATTTATCTGATAATGTGCTGAGGAGGTTGTGGAAACAAAGACTACAGTTGAGTTATTGAAAAAAAATAGATGTGTGGCAAAGATTTTAAGTTTATAAGCGGGCCAAACATCATTCTTAACCACACATTCATTAAGACTCACAACTTTTATATACTTTAACCACACATTCCTTGGGACGCATTGCTTAATTATGAGCACTTAAAAACTAAGCCAAGCAATCACTTAGACTATTCCATATAAAGTTTACCTTCACTAACAAGTTTTGGGCTTTCAATTAGACCCTAGCCTTGATCTTGAAGTGAACGTAGCTAGATTTAAAATACTAACAAGAGAAAGTAGCAGTAGTTTGTCATATAGTTTTTACATTTTTTATGCAAGAATGTTGTTTCATTCTAATGTCCGATGAATTTGGTTCATCTGACATGTATAAGCATCATAATGTAGGCAGCATATGAGCTTTCAAGATTGGTAGTGCAAGAAACAAGCTGAACATGGAGGATGTGTATGTTTGACTCTCTTAATAAATGGCAATCTTACTCAATGCTGAGAAGAGTACCTTGATTTTTATTTATTTATTTATTTTTCAATTCTCCATTTAGGACATTATACAAATCTTTCATAAATAATGAACTTCATATGCATCTCTCGCCTCTTTGTTTCTGATCTCAGAAGACAGCGTGAAAAGTTTGAAAACTTGAAATATAGAGAGATGAGTCAATAAAAATGAAAGATTCATTTGGTTTGCATTAGGTCTTGAATAGTATGCTTGACATTATACTCAGGTTTGCTACTGAAGTGCTACAAATGTGTTCCACTGTAGGCTATGCTACTGTAAAATTGTGGAAAAATGCCATTCTAATTTGTGAAATTTCATATGTAGTAAATTCGTATTCATGCTTACGCTTGTAGTCACTCAAAATATTTGTATGCACTATTAAGATTACTTTTCTTTTTGGAGGATTAACCTTGAAGGACATTGATAAGAGTATGACAAGATGCCTGTGGTTTCAAAGTTGAGGGAATAAATTGTAAATATTCAAAAGTTGATTCTGACTAAAAAATAATGATTGAACAATACTGGGAGTCAATTGGATGAATTTAAAAAACAAAAGATGAGATTCCTCGAAGAAAGGATTCAAGTTGAATGAAAAAAGAAAGTTGGGGATCAAAATGAATATTCCAGTAGATATTACTACCATGCAATCAAATGGGGTAAACCTCCCGCGACCACAACACTTATTTGTTGGGAACCTGAAAGCAAAAAGGTTCAACAATGCAACCGCAAGCACTGATCGCATGGGCCATTTTTTCGATTGAGGTGACCGTTTCCTTATTCAATTAAAGCTTTCTATGGAAATGACTTTTGATGCTATTCTTGATCTAATTCTGGCATCTGTAAGCACAAAATGTTGCATACATTGAAGAGACCTCTCTCATATCAATTCATATCATAAAATCTTACTACAGATAAGGTATCGATTCACCACAAATTGGAGAAAAGAACAAATCTAACAAGCGGATTGAATAAAAAAAATTGAGAACTTGAAAAAGTAAAGTTTCGAATTGAATATTAAAAAATAAAAAAAAATTAAGAACTTGAAAATTTATTCTTGTATTCATATACATTTCGAATGATGATTTTTCAATCTTTGTGTTGTTTTATTATTAGAAACATACTAGACTGTATTTTATTTGTGTTAGAAGAAAATGAAATCTTCTATTGATTATTTTTAATTCATAAATCAAGTAATTTAGTTAATTTATGTGCTCGGTTGATTTTGTATACTTTGTTGAATTATTTAGTTGTTTGATCGTCAATTATGTACTTAGTTGTTTGTTATGTTCTTGAGAGGTTTAAAATGGATCGTCAGTTATGTACTTAGTTGTTTGTTATGTTCCCGAGAGGTTTAAAATGGGTTTAGAATTTTGTAAGATTAACATGCAAATAATGGATATTGAAAATTGTTGGAATGCAGAAGCGGAATTATTCAGAAATTAAAAATTTCTTTAATTCAATAAGCAAGATCATCTAGATGTTCACGTGTATGTTATATCAAAATTAAAGTATTCGAATTTTTACATAAGTTTGATGATCAACCCTTGAATTGATTTTGAATCACGAACTTTCAGCCCCTTTTAATTACAAGAACTTGGTATTTCGAATTTTCAAGCATTCTATGATATTCTCCAAATGTAAATACTACACCGACGTGTGGCTCCTTTTTTTAATTAATTAGAAAAAACTAATTATTGTATTAGACAATTGCAAAGCAAGAAAATAAATTTCTAAAACCCCCCCCCCCCTCTCATAAAGAACAAATTGCAACAATAGGCCCAAACTTTTTAAAAGTGCAAATCAGTCCAAAAATCTTATTAAACCATTAAAAAAAAAAAAAAAAAAAACTATCCCCCCCCCCCCCCCCCCCCCCCTCCATCTCTCTCTAAATTTGAATTCTATGGAATTATATATTGTGAGTGTTGTAGTATTTTTGTATCCATAAAAAGATTATACAATTTTAGTACAATAATAATTTTACATTCAAATAAGAGTTCTAATTAAAACTCAAGTATGAGTTTTAATTTAAGTCCAAATATAATTTGTTTATATTTAATTACATGTGTAGTCCTAGAACTTCAATTACAATTATAATTAAATTTACAACTTCCAAAGTAATTACAACTAAGTACAAAACCTTATTGTAATTATAATTAAACCAAAAACTATTATAATTAGCGTAATTAAGTTTCAATACTTTCTAGAGCTACCATAGGGACCTGATCGGACATATATTATCCAAATTCCAATAATTAGATCATATCTAGACGATTCTAGACTACTCAATCTAATTATTAGTCTTTGCTTTTTTCATTAAAGGCAAAAGACTGAACTCTTGGATTATATGAGATCACAGAAGCTAATAAATTTGTAATTCTTTCCTCTAACCTGCCGTATATGTATTTTATCCTCCATCAGAAATTCGATAATTAGGTACAAGCATAAATGATCGTTTTGTCCCTCTAATTATTCTTACTAACTTAAGTACAATTTTTTCCAACGATCCTAAAAACTAATCACAGATTTTGAAATTTAGCCGTCGTTAAACATTGAGCACAAATTTTAACCTTTGAACAAAAAATACTTAAAAAACCACTCTACCCATTTTTTAGGGTGACGATTTCCGACACAAATTCATGTTCTCTACTCCGTTCATTCTCGAGTTTCCAATTCAACGAGATACTTGACCAATCAAATTGATCTCACCCATTGATGAATCAAAAAACAATTAAAATTACGAAAATATATACATAATCATGTCAAGAAATTTAGATGAAATACACAACACTCAAGTGAAATTTAATTCTCCGCTCGGTTATACTATAGAATAAAATTCGACACGCGATGCATTTATTACACTCCAAGTGTACTAGTGTCACTTTTAATTATTTTTGTGATAACGACAAATCACAAACTCGAATAGTAAATTGGTCAACACCACAACTTTTCAATATAAGATGCCAACCCTCGTACATAGATTGTAAACAAATTATTTATGGTCAAAATATAAATTTTGTCACACTGTACTTTTCAACGCAATTATCCAATTCATATTATTACAAGTGATCACTTGCATTTTAATTTTGCATGCTCAATAATAAATAAATGCAATAAATAAAATCAATACAATTTTATTCAATATAAAAATATTGTTTTTTTTATATCAGCAAAACTATAATATATGAGCACACAACCCAACAGAAACTACATATATGATGTACACAATCACATAGGTAATCGTGTAATTAATACATTACTTTGCATATGAATTCCGAATATGAATATGATCGAATCGTTTCTAGAATAAGTTTAACATAACTCGAAATAAATAGTTAGATAAAATATAATTATCGATTATCATGAATATATAAATTAATTAAGTTACACAGGTCAAAAATTGAAAATAAAATAATAGCAGGTGAATTCATATGTCCAATACATTCATCCTGTAAATTCATACAAATAAACACTTTAAGATAATTAGTAGATTAATACGTACATTCGAATTTGATATCGAATTGATACAATTTAATCTAAATCTTATTTCTCGTGAGATGATACTCTTTCTCACTAAACTATTTGCCAACAATTTCAAACGTTTGCAAAATTTCACCAAACATTTGTCCCATTGTGTTATAAAAAGAATCAACATATCATTTAAATTGTATTTGATCTATTAATGACATATGTATAAATTGGTTGATTGAAAGAAAAAAACCAACTTTTGGGTAATCATAATAAACTAAATAAACCATCCAATGCAAAATGCCTGCCTGCCTACAAAGAAAGTAACAGGAAACAGCTCAGTAAGATAGATCCTTTTAAAGTTTCATAATGTACACTGCAACACATTGATACAAAAGATAAAACGCTAATATGCTTTCATACCACTCTCTCTCTCTCTCATCATAAACTCCAAATATAAACCTGACCTCCACTTGTAGCCCCTGCAAGCATTCCAACCTTGCATGGATGTGCATCAAACCGGCATGGAATAGCTGATATGAGCTCACTTCGTAAAGTAGACACAATTTTCTTTCCAGCCACAGATATAATATCAACTCCTCTTTTCATATTACCGATGAAGACATATGAATCGTCCCAACCCCATTTACCTCTGTTTCCTCAAGCACAGACCACAAGTTTTGTTAATGGTTAATCCTCAATATCAAAGAATACAGCATGCCGCATAAATATTTTTTTTTTTTAGTCATTTGGCAGCGACATAGAACAACTACACATGCATGCACCTACTCAAATGAAGAAACAACAATTATGGAAGCATAAGAAGAATATGCAGTCTCCAACCAATGCTGGATCACATCCAGAATTTCATTA
Organism: Olea europaea var. sylvestris; assembly: GCF_002742605.1. Taxonomy (NCBI): domain Eukaryota; kingdom Viridiplantae; phylum Streptophyta; class Magnoliopsida; order Lamiales; family Oleaceae; genus Olea; species Olea europaea. The sequence goes on along the minus strand of NW_019264334.1, from coordinate 179,753 downwards.
TGCATTGGCGGGAAGTAGGAGAAAAAGTTAAAAAAAGGTTGTTGATGAAGATTTCGACATAATAAACAACAGAGAGAACGTTCCACTCAAGTATGGCTCCTTCAAGTTAGCAGTATAATTTAGCATGGATTTTATCATGTGCCAACCATAAAAGCTAGCACTTCGTGGGAAAAGCTAAAACTAATAATCTGAAATATATAATGTAAGTAATGGTTTCACATTTACTGCACCAACAGTTCTGAATATAACATTCTTTCCCACAAAAAGATCAGCACAATGTCAGTGTCACTATAATCAAAATATAAGCAACAGGATTGGGCACCATATTAGCAGAGGGAGAGCTGAAAACATAAGATGCAACTTGCCCTAGATCATATAAATCATTTATAAGGCGCTTATGTGATAAGTAGTTGATATCCTTCAAATGGCAACAAAAAATAAGATATAAAAATCTCAAAATGTATCTGATGTATGTGATTATTTCACATTATCCACATCAGTATTATTCTCCTATATGAAAATAATTGCTGCATAAATCTTGCATAAACATCAACCAAATAGCAAGAAAACCAAAAACCAAACAGTTCCCAACTTAGCTTTTGTTTCACAAAACGAATGTAGTGTTGCAAGGATATACTAAGAACGAATGTAGAACCTTTACTTGCGAAAGGAACTACACAAACAGCAGCGCATCAAGAATTGTGCTTATGTAAAAGCTAAGTAGATACATAACTCTTTGTCTAGGGGATAAATCATACCTGAAAGTGGAAATCCACCTGCCTGTCTGGTTATCATGGTATACCATAGATGTGTCCTCATAATTTTCCCCAGTTGATAAAGCAATTCTGTCGTCGACACTGCACAAAGAAAAATAACAAAAATTCGGATCCTTTAAACAGCTGGTCAAAGGAAAAGAAATAAATTGATAAAGCAAATTTCTCTGACATGAACAAAGATGCCTCAGACCAGATCAATGTTTTTAACTTGATGTAGAGCAATTGATGACATCTATTCTTATAGCTTACCCACTTGTAAAAACTGCAGGTTCCACTAGAAATGGTAAGAACCCCACTAGTTACCTTTTATGGATCTACAGAGCATAAGCGTATGATTTTTTGGTCTATATGAAGATAGTGTATTAAAAACCATTTCATTGCATCTTGTGCACAGATCAATATCGGGACATGTAGAACCTTTAAGATCAAAGTAACTAAAAATGATTTCAATAATTTGACCACTACAAGAAAATTAAATTTCATTACTTTTAGCATCTGAAAGATGAAGAAACAATCTTCAAGGAAGAAAATAAGCACTTTATCTGCAAAACTGAGATGCTAACTTTTTAAAACACAACCAAGGAAAAGAAAAGAGCAATGAAGTATTAAAATTCCAAACCTTGTTGTCGCCAGAAATCTTCCCGAAGGTGAAAAATAAGCAGAATGCACAGCTCTTTTATGGCAAACAGTGCTCAAGGACTTCGGCTTATCTGCATTCATGTGTCTCAAATCCCAGATGCAAGCAGTTCCATCTGTGGAACTTGTAGCCAAGATATTACTGTTTTCTGAATTGAAGTCTATTGTATTGATCCTATTATCGTGCAAATTCCACGATGACAAAGATTTTCCTGCTTTCAAATCCCACATATTGATTCCTCCATACCCCTCACTAAAATATAAGGATTTTGTATCATGCGGACTTTGAGATATAGAGTATACTGAATGCTCACTGGAGTATATCAAATCAAACACCTCTTTCTCCACATCCATCAACCTGATAAACCCATCGTAGCAAGAACTGAACATCTGCATACATTATATTCACATGCCCAACTCAGTGCACCTCCCAATATATGTAACATGTATTACATAAATATACCATGATACTCAATAACTGTATGGTTCCGAATTTTGTCACGAGTGCCTCAGATACTGATACATTATAAGTACAGTGTCAGAATCATTGTGAAAGATTAATCCAGAGACGCGATGTCCTAGGTGAAGCACCCGGCATCCAGGACTATCCACACTAAATATTTGGTTCTTAACAACAAAAATGTTTTTTCTTTTTTAAGTACAAGGAAAGAACATTTTTGACCTAAATTTTATTCCTTTAAATTCTTAAGACAGAAACTTCAAAATAACACCATTTTGTGAAGACCTATCTCAATAATATCATTTCGATTTAAGCATATGTTCCCACAAAGAACTCCAAGCTTGAATCTGTGCGTATTGAGTTCAGAAAAATAATTGGAATTCTACATGACACTGATTGCACGAGTTAATTGTTCCAATGGTTATTGAACTTAGGTCCATGTCTTTAATTGGTCATTGAAACTTAAAATGTCGAGTTTTGATCACTGAATTTAGGTCCATATCTTCGATTGTTCACCGAAATTTAAAATATCAAATTTTGACCATTGAATTTTGAAAAATATTGTACATTACTCATTGAATTTTGAAAAATGTTATACATTACTTATTGTAAACTCGATATTTTTCAAAGTTCAACAGTTATACTAGCGAGTAACGTAAGGCATATATCAAAATTCAGTGGTCAAAACTCGATATTTTAAATTTCAGTAAGCAATCTAAAACATAGAATTAAGTTCAGTGAGCAATCAAAGACATTGAATTCAATGACCAAAACTCGACATTTTGAACTTCAGTAATCAATCAAAGACATGGACCTAAATTCAGTAACCATTGGAACAATTAACTCCTGATTGCATTGAAGTTTAACTTTCTTCTAATTCCTATACAAAACCATATTCCTTGCAAACAAACACAATAGAAACTTTAGTACCTTACAGAATAAGCAATATTGTCCTACATACGCTTCCACATTTCTAGCCAAATTAAAAACTAATGAAGTTAAACAGCATTATAATACTTTCAATACCATATACTTCGAGATAATAATCCATAAGCTAGAAAAAAATGCATCCTTACCTTAGACATGGCAAATGGATCGATGACAATCCCAGAAATTGGTCCTGAATGGGGGCAATACATATAAATCCCATTACCATCATCATTTTCTATGTCTACATTCCAGAACCCGATATTTCCAAATTTGTTCCCCACAGCAACCATTGTTACATCAGCAGTAGGAAAAAACCGCACATCCATAATTCTCCCTGGAACCACCCGAGCTATATTCTTGGGCTCCAACTTCAGTGCCTCCACTTTCACTGAACCACTCGCCATTTTTCTCACTTTTGGTGCCTCAAAATCCTCGTTTTTCTCCACACCCTTAACTAAATCACAAGGAAACTTGTTATTCTCACTCAACTGAAATTTCTTAGAAAATCCTGAAATAGTTTGGATAAGCTTCTGATCCAAGGCATCATCACTAGTGTATGCATCTCTCATCGCAAGGGGCCCTGGTGCTCGAGGGGATACTTTCTTTACAGGAGAGAAATTCAATTTCAAGATTTTACTAACTCGAGTTTCATCGTAATCATCTTTGAGCCCACAGGCAGAGATTGCATCTGGTGGCACCCCACGGGTCCTGAGAGACCGACGTAGGACCACCGGAGTTTCAGGCTTCAAATTCTTTGTTGGACTCTTTTTGTATGATTTACTTTCGGTTCTGCCATAACATTTCACATATTTCAATTGTAAATAACAAATAGACAAATGAACCAGCAACCTTTCGAGTAATATCTATTGTTTATGTGCATACACATTTTACAGACACAAATACCAAAATTCTATGTGATTACACGCTTGTTCGAAACAGGCATAAAGAATAAGACATGTTTACATATATAATTCTAACAAAATGAAATCTGTTATCCATAGTTTTTCATGCAACCCCAATTAAAATGGCCATATGCAACATATAAACGGAAATAAATTAACACAAAACCACCCAAAAACCACACATCCGTATGAATATATACGCTTGTACTACAAACACGTAACGAAAGACCTTTGACGCTTATTGACGGTGGAGAGATCGTTGATTCTGGATTGAATCTTGAGGGCGGCAAGCATTTCATCATTCCGTTTAATGTTTTCCAATCTTTTGCGCTCGTATTCGGTGATTTCATGGTCCGCCATGATTTCTTCTTACTCTGGCAAAATTAGCCTTTGAAAGATAATTCTGAACTTTCTGGTGGACAGAATTTGGGACTCGATATACGCCAACTGGCGTCAAATTAGGGCGCGGGAACGAGAATTGGCGGGAAAGTAAAGTAATTGATTACGTGGCATGTTTCTAGGCGATTCTTATTTTGAAATGGGCCTGTCCGTTTCTTTGTAAATATTGGGCTACACGATCAAGTTATTGTCTACAGTCCCAGTTAATTGGATCCGAACCCAACCGAAATAAGGAAGTTAACTGTTCCAATGATCACTGAGTTTAGATCCATGTCTTTGATGGATCACTGAAATTTAAAATATCGAATTTCGATCACTTAATTTAGGTTAATATTTTCGATTGCTCACTAAATTTAGGTCCTTGTCTTAAATTGCTCACTGAAATTTAAAATTTCGAGTTTTGACCATTATATTTTAGAATATGTCGTACGTTACTCACTAGTATAACTGTTGAATTTTGAAAAATATCGAGTTTATCCATTTTAAATTTGGTCAAAATCAACTTCTTTGATCAACTAACGGTCAAATGGATTATTTTCATTCATTTGGACCTCTGCTGCACATTTCTGAATAGTTAGGACCTTCGTTGACATAAATTAAAGATTAGAGTAAAATCTGCAAAATTTGAAAAAGTTAGGGACAGTTGCAATTTTCCCTTTTATTTGCTACTGAAACCTCATCGCCAACAACCATTGCGTAGTCAACAACCCAATAAACAAATGAATCCCCTAGCAAACGTACACCATGTTGCCTGCTTCCACCAGCACCATCCCTCCCGAAAAACAAGCCACCACCAACCACCTGCAAGCCGCTGCTTCCACCACCATTTGATCATAAACTAGCTCACCTCGAAACAATAAACTAAAAAACCATTAATCATGGATTAACTCACCTCAAAATTGAATATGAACAAGATTTAAAAATAATAAATTGTAGAATCAATTAGAATTTTATAGCAATTTGTAATGTGTGACGAACTGAATCGATATTATATCTTGAAAATATTTTCTTTTCATAAAGACTTGGTCAGGTATTTCAATTTATTTTTTTTATTTATGTTTTATATGTTGGATGAAATTGTTGAACGACGAGGGTTGATTTTTGTGTGTGGATTTATGGAATAACTAAATTTCTCAATTTTCTCCGATTGTTATTTCTAGTGGGTTGTGATTGGTGTGAATTAATTTTAGTAAGAAAATACCGTGTTTCAATTCTGAGAAATATGTTGTACTTTTCGGGAGAGAAGGCCATATATGGTATAATATTTCCAAGTTAAGTTCACAATTAAGCGCATTAGTAATTGAAGTTGATGAAATTAAAGTCCACAATTAATTAGTATTTCTCAGTGAAGTTTTCAATAGTTCATATGGACCAATACGTGTCCGATCTTCATTTGACATAATAATTAGCACTAACATACCATTTATTGAATACAAAGAGTAGAAAGTTACAACTTGGCTTTCTAAGACAACAACAAAAGGAAATCGAAGGAAAACACATGCATACATGCATGAATTATTAAACACAACAATTCAAATGAAACACCGCACTAATAATTTTATGTTTATCTGCTTCTTAGCCTTTTCACAGAAGCATTTTCTCCTCCTTTTTCTTGAGCTTGTATCTTCAACAAATTAGGCTTCTTGTCTAATAAATTCATAAACCATATAGCAGAGATTTTCGATACGTAATCCTCTTCTCATCAAATCGAGCTTCAGAAACTGTTAGTGCTATATTGTTTACTTCATCGACCCCTAAACAAGTTAAGTCATCAAATAAATTTCAATAAAAAAAGGTAAATATTACAAAACAATTCTTATGTTACTATAGCCAAAAAAAAAAAAAAAAAGGCTAATAAATATGCTATGTATTTACCATTCTCAGTAATATAAATGATGGGATTGTTATATTTTGCCTTTATATAGACTAACAACTTGTAAATCCCAATTGGAACAACGTACAACCAATCTGAACCGGCCTGACATAAACAAAAAAAATGATAATATTCTATGAGCATCAGAAATAAAACTATAGTAATTTAATCCATTTTGACAATAATGACACAATAATCCACTTCCATAAATTGTTTAAATTGCTTTATCTCATATGAAAATAAGTTATAAGAAAAATCATTAAAATAATATAATTTATTTTCCTTTTCTTTCTAAGAAAAACCAAGTTAAAAAGTATACCTGTGGACCAATAGGTATCCCATCACGTTCACCTATGAATCGTTGAGGGAGTAAGCATTATGTGGCAAGCTTAATTTATAACTATACTTGAAAATGTTTGATATACTTACCTGATAATGTAACCTGTTGATCAGTTTCATAACTTGGTTGAGCACCAGGCGACGGAGGTGGTGCATTACTAGCATAATTAGCAGTGTAATAATTTATGCCTAGAAAGTCATAGGATCCTTTCACCAACTTAGCTTCTTTTGGTTTAAATTGGGGAAGACGTGTGCCCACATTTTGCCTCATGCTTGGTGGATAATCACCAGTTACTATCGGTGCTACAAACCTGAAAGAGAGGAAGGGTTTGAGGCCACAAAATTTTGATTAAGAAATTATTTTACATTACGACTTAAATTCTACACAATTAATAACATTTCGAAAAAAATGAGACATATCTTATATAATACATAAGTGCCAAAAATAAATTAGTGAAGAAGAAGCATGTATTTAAATCTAAAGTATAAATTTGGCTATAAATTTACTCTTAAGAAATCATAGCGATTAAAGATAAAAGTATAATCCTGTGAAAGTTGGTTTTTGAGAATGAAGAAAAAATTCAAAATCGTATGTAGAACATCGATAGGGATTGGTCAATTTGGGAGAAAACACCACAAATTTTATTCAATATTCAAAAATAACAAAAAGAAAACAATCACTTGAACTTAAATAGGGAAAATCTAGGAAATAAAAGCCTAACCCAAACAACAAAATAAGATAGGTAATAGGCAAAGGCCACGACGTGAACAAATTAAGTATAGCTACTTAATTACCATCCCAACATAAAATCTAAGGCCCTTGAAGCAGCCTCTATATCGTCTTTGGTGTCAGTAAGTGGCTCAAACCACTGTGTAACATTTGTCATTCCTATCTTGCCTCCTTGGTGTGCCTGCACAAATGCGGTTGTATAACATATATATTACAAAATCTCAGAAATGTGTATAAAGTTTTTTGCCCGACGTTAAATATGTGTGTGGAAAATATTACCTGATATCTTTGTCTGTATATATCAACTGTTGCTGCGTGACAAAGGATCAGATGATGTGCCACAATATATGGCTCTGTACCTGGATCTCCAGCTGTAGAAATAGATCGAGCTCCTCGTCTATATCTATGACGAGGAACAGATGTACTTACAGGCTCCGATGTAGTTGCACCTCGAGCAGGTGGAAAAGTGCCCAACACGTATCCTTGAACGGTATAGGACCATGGCTCATTCAATGTGACCCAATGTTTCACTCGATTACCAAATTCCCAAAAGCAAAGCTCAGCAAACTCACAAAAGTCTTTCCTGTTTATCGAAAAAGAACGTATATCTATATGGTTCACATTGTTATATATATAATGCGCAAGAACTTGACTAGACTTCCTTTGAAAGATTATACTACTTGTACATAAAAATTGTACATAAGTAATTACATAAAATGATGTGGATGGAAAGGATTGGAAGAAAAAGTTGACAAGTGTTTTAAACTGGTAAATAATGGAGTGACGTATGGTATTATGTAATCTATTATGTAAAGCTTGATGTACTTGTAGCAAAGTCGTCTTTTGAATTTGCTTTGATTTCATATAAATATGCTTTTGCAAATACCCAAAGAGAAAGTGTTTTGAAATGCAAGATTCAATTACTTACACGATTCGACGCTTTAAAAAGCCACCATATTGATCTTCCAAACATTGTGGAGTATCCCAGTGGAAGATAGTTGCACATGGCTCAATACCTACAGAAAAGTAAATAGAAGATTCCAAAATATAAGATTTTTATCTTTTCAAAAAAAAAAAAAAAAACCAATTATCAATTGTTAGAAAGAACATAAAGAAACAATTGTATACGAGTCTAGTTAACCTTCGGCCAAGAGCAAATCTATAAGATCGTTATAGTACTTTATTCCGTCTCTACTTATTCCAGCGGATAATCTTCCTCCTAAAATGCCAATAAAGGAAAACAAAATCAAACAAAACTTCATCAAATTTTGTTTTGACAAAATGATCCACAAAGTAATTCATATTTTTCATGCTTTCTATCTCTCTCACACATACACATATACCTGGCAGTACTCTAGTCCACGAAATTGAAAATCTATAAGAACTTAAGCCCACTTTCTTTAACAAAGCTACATCTTCCTGCAACATAATGAAAAATGAGTAGAAATTATTCCACTAAGACACTACTATTATATCTCAGTTGTCTACAAATGTTCCACAAATCTATGCTACAACAATGAAGGAAATGAATTACCTTCCACAAATTATATTGATCAATAGCCACACACCCATTACTTCCATTATCAATATAACCTGCCACTCAAATAAACACACTCAGCAATTCACATGTAACAAGCACAAATACATGTACAAACACAACTGTTGGGTATGCATAAATACCTGGTGTTCTCTGTGTGAAGATATCCCAGTTGCTAAAGCCTTTACCACCTGTGGCCCAAGCACCTTCAACCTTTAATACAGCAAATAAAAGAAACCAATCAATATTATATTTCAAGAAATTTAAAAAATATCAATATAAATTCTTTATGACATTTAAATGAATTTGTCTATGTGCATGAGCATGATAACATGTGGGATATTTTGTTTGCGAACATTACCTGATAAGCAGATGCTCCAGAACCAAAGATAAAATCTGAAGGGAAATCGGAGCGCTTGATCTTCATCTGGGTAAATTTGCTTGCATCAGCACCAAAGGGATAATCCTGTTCATCGGCGCCATCATTCATCCAGCTGCTTTGGCTATCCATGTATACTACAAAATGTAATTTGACGTATTGTAACTTGAATGCTTTGAGAGTTGTTTAGAGTATATGCAATAAGTAATTACATCACATATTTATAGGGGATTATGGGTGCATCACCCGACGCATTAATTTCTTGTTAATTAATTAAGGTCATGATGGAGTGAGATAGTCTCAGTTTTACTGGCAGCTGTAATATGAGGGTTCGATTCCTGAGATATGAAATCGGATTCTTTGTGGGCACCAGTGTACGGGCAAGCTTTTGTTTCCTAACCTGTTGGGGCACATCTCACGATTTATCTCTCTAACGATGCTTCAGAGGTAGGACGATGGGGACCCTCAAAATTGGAGTTCAACCATTTTTAGTTTTCTTATTGTAGGGTGCGAACTTAGGTCCATTTTTTATATTTTATTATTCTGCACTTCTTTCAAGGGGGCCTAAGAGATTTTCTCCAAATTTGTCTTGCCTAATGCGTATGATTAACATTTTAAATGGATTATATGGAAAAACGATTTGAATTAATGTTCTAAAAATTTAATTCACAATTTTATTTTACAAATATTTTTTTTAAAGAAAGTTGCTTATATCTTTGTGACTTTTAAATTCAAGAAAATAGCTTCAAGAAAGTTATTGGTGCGCCTGGCTCGTCACAAAAACATATTTTTTTATAACAAAATTGTTTTTTATTTAACAAAATAGTTAAAAAAAAATAACATTCTGTCTACCCTTTGTATTAAATTTATAAAATTATTTTCATATTTTAATTTTGAAAAACAAAAGTTGCTCGTGTTTTCATCTTTTTCTTTTTTCATTTTTCCATTTCTCTGTTATTGCTTATTTTAATTCAAACTTCTTCATCTTTTTTTCTTTTATCTTCATCTTCAAACCTTTTCTTTTTCTTTATTGCTTATTATAATTAAAATTAAGGGCATAGTGGTCCTTTATGATAAATTTGACCATGTAACGGTCAAAATAATAATTCAGTCGATAAGGACTTCGTACACATACGTTTAAAATATTAAGGTTCTGGGATGCAAGAGATAAAAAATTCAAGACTCTAATATCACAAAATTGAAAGGTTCAAGATCCCAAGTAAAATTTTCCTAAAATATAATATTATGACAACGTCATTCAAATTTTTTTTCTTTATTAGTGTCTTATAGATTAAACTTAAAAATTACAACATTGGGTACTAAAAAGGTGATAAATTTAATAATTGTCTCGTTAAATTATATAATTTAAGATATTGATTGTGTGAGGTGGTATTCCCTTTGCCTTTGAAAATGATATTAATTGAAAATTGGGAATAATTTAATTATGTGATTGAAAACAAAGACTCGTATCGACTCTAGCGAAGGAAGCAATTTTATAAAAGTAGTCAAGTAATTGCACACAATTTATGAAAATTAACGACATTAATTAGTTCAAATCTTACAAGTGTGATTAACAGTGATATTAAGAATAGGGCGAAAGAACTAATTATTAATTTGCTTATTAGGAATTCATAAAAGTTTGGGACGATTTTAATTTTGCGAGTTAAATTTAAACTTTAATAAGATATAAAGTAAGTTTACTTATTGATGATTTCGTCATAATAATAATTTTACATACCACAAAGGGGAGTGTTGTTTTGTATTGATTGGTGTGCTTTGTTCACAGTTAGTGCCATGTTATATTATGAGGGTAATTTGAATTTTTGTTACTTTTAACAGTAGCGTTACGAGACTTGGATAGGATATGAGTTCGACTAACAAAATTTAAGGCCGATATAACATTTTTGATCTAGCTATATCTATATAATCAAGGACCGAGCTGTGTGCATGCACAACATGACACACAGCTCAGTTCACAGCACCCTCACATTGAGAGGAGGTGAGCCAATAAAAAAAGGCATGGGACCCATAATGCAATGAGGGTACTATACAAACAACTTCATCCTATGATCAATTATTTATATCGGTAATGCTACCGGTACATCGGGGGGCACCGAAGCGTGTACCTAATGGACACGCAGCGACCCCCCATTGGAGGAAGCGCATGTGGGACAGGCGCTTCCTCCAACCGGGGGTCGCCGCGTGTCCATTAGGTACACGCTTCGGTACCCCCGGATGTACCACAAGTTTAATTCTATTTATATTTGTTAAAGAACTCCGAAATCAAAGCCCTAAAAATGGTCGGCTTCTCTCTAAAATTATTCTATTTAATTTTTTTACAACAAGTGTGATTAATGATTAACTCAATCAAAATTGAGCAGTAAAAAGTGTGATTAATGATTAAGGGCCCGTTTGGTAGTGATTTTAAAAATTAATTTTTTGACTATTAGGAAGAAAAGTGGAGGCCAAAATAACGGTTGAAATAATGAAATAACGGTCAAAAAATTAATTTTTGGGATGAAAAATTACTGTCAAATGAGGCCTAACTCATTAAATTGTATAATTTTTAGGCCTTGTTTGAGCCCCATTAATTTGAAGAAAAGTTTTATGGAATAGTAATTAATGGAGAATATATGGTTAAAAAAGAAGGAAATTTTTTTTATTTGCTTGTAATATTATTTTAATGAAAATTTGTGGTTAAAAATGAGTACGGTAAAGAAAATGATGGGAAATAATGTAAAATAAATGATGACAAACATGGCTTGATTGGGGAAGGTGGTTTGCCTTTGAAAATGATATCAATTAAAAATTGGAAATAAATAAAATTACACGATTGATTTGAGATAGGTATGTTAGATAATAAATTTAAAATAAGAGATCTTATACGATAATATTTTATAATTTATCATTACTGATTTGAGATAGATATGTTAGATAATATTTTTCCCATAGATGAAGTCCTTCCCAAATCTGGGATTATCTTTTTGTTTTTCCCACAATTTTCTCTTAAGATTCCTCCTCGAGAACACAAGGACTGTGTATTCACGTGCAAAGATTTTGTGTCCAGGGGCGGACCCAGCAGTTTTGGGTTGTGGGGTCAAAAGTTTAATATATCGTATCTTTTGTTATGATCGATCATTTCTTACACCATTAAAAAGTGAAAAATTAGGTCATGAATGCTTAAAAATGATATTAAAAATGCAATATTTCGTTTTTCATTTAGTATGTATTAAAGAAAACGAGTTAAAACAACCATTTTTTGAATGGAAAAAAAAAACCCAAAAATTTTGTGGGGGTCATCTGACCCCACATGACCCCATGTGGGTCCGCCTCTGTTTGTGTCATTTAACTTAATTTAAAATAGGAGAATCCCACATGCATAAATCACGTGCTGTATTAAAATAAAATAAAATAGTTATCATATTATTAGGAGATTCTTTTTGTCGAACTTAAATAACTCTTTGTATTGTAGTCTTTTGCATATACAATTACGAGATAATTATTTTAATAAATAAATTGAATTTATATTATTTGTACATGATGAAAACGTTAGTTTAGATTGATAATTGTAAAATTAGATAGGACGATATACCAAAAATTCACTTTTTTTTTCATGTATTGTTTATTTTTATCTAGCTTACTATATAAAACATACTATGTAAGTTTTTAAATAAGTAAAAAATAATTTTTCAGCAACTTTTTAGATCTAAATATTTGCATAACTTTTAATCAAACATACCTTTAAAATACAATGAAATTCTTTGTGATAGTATTTGTCTCTATGCCCTTGATTGCGAAAATTTAAAGAATAATGTTATTTGCAGTCGCTCATTGCGGCAGTCGCCCTATGTGGCATATACATGGCAGGTGATTATTTGATACATTAATGAATAAAAAAACTACCACATTAATACATCAAATAATCATCTGTCATGCGTATGTCACGTATGACAACTACCGCAGTGAGCGATTGCGAATAACATTACTCAAATTTAAAACGTCAAATGAAATGACTTATTCAGAAATCAAAAGAAAATGGAATAAATATATTTCCCATCTTTTCGTGTTGTGCGCACCGACAGTCACACATGGAGTAGCCAGTTAAGGTCACGCTAGTTCCAAGAATAATAATCTGCCCAAAATTTTATCCTGTTTTGTGTCTTCGATCCATTAATATCGGAGGCATTTGCAAAAATATTCAATTTTATTTATGTCAATTTAAAAATATCTACTTTTGATAATCTTTAAAAAATGATCAAATTTAATACCAAATTCTCTATTTTATCCTTAACGAAAGAATAAATAATTTCATATTGTACATGTCAAATCACAATTAATGCTAGACACAGAAATATCAATAACAATATTTAAAGTATAGAGAAATATCATGTTCTCTTTTATTTTTTTAAAAACTAAAATCCTAAATACGTTGCTATTTTAACCCAAAGTATTTTCTAGTGAGCTGCCGATAATGATGCATTTAGCGTTGATATGACTAATTTGTTTCTACAGCTTAAGAATAATTATTCACTTAATTTTTTTGAAAAAAATAAAAAAATAAATAAATAAATAAATAAATATATATATATATATATAT
>NW_019264334.1:140381-165220 GCF_002742605.1 Olea europaea var. sylvestris | reverse complement strand
ATTGAGTAAATCAAATTATTTTAATTTTAATTTTTTCTAAACAAATTAACAAATTAATGATTTCTAAATCCAAATTTTTTGCCCAATAATTTGTTTCATTTCTAATTTTTTAATTTTTGGCCCAATTACCCATTTTATTATTTTATTTCTTTGCCAAACAAGATCAAATCCACTAAATAACCCTAAACACCTACAATAAAGTTCATAACGTTGTCTCGACTCTCGCACTCACTCTCGCAGCCTCGCTAATATTTCAAAACCTATACAATCGTAGGCCGACACTCTGACCTCCGATCGAAGCCGTGACTTTCGCCGACTGAAGCTTTGACCGTAACGATCATTTGAATAAGGTAGTTTATTAATCTCTGACATTCCAAAACCATTGAATGTATCATTAGTCGTATTTATATAACGTTGTTATAAATGTTAAAAAATTTAATTATAGTACAGAACCGAACAGAACCCGAACGGTTCCATAATTATATTTGGACTTGACGATTCCATTTACTAGATACCCGAAAAGTTTGGTTCGGTTCGGTCCTAAAGAGAACCAAACCGAACCGCCCCGCACCCACCCCTAGTATTCTATATAAGTGTACTAGTGATTTTGAGAATTGATTTTTTGACCGTTGGAGAGAAAAGTGAGTTCTACATATAAGAGAAAAAGTAAAAAATGATAGCTTGAATAGTGAAATAAATGTAAAAAAATTTTATTTTTTGGGTTGAAAAATTAATACCAAACATGCACTAAAAGTTAGATAGCTTATCTGATCGTTTTCAGTTACTGATCGAACACTTTTACCTTGAGATAAAAATTCGTGATTGCAATTATATGAGGTACTTTACTCATGGAACCTAAGAACTTGATATTTTAAGTATAAGATTGAGTTTCATCATTGAATATTTGTTGGCCATAATCTCTCTCTCTTTTATTTTTTAAAAAACTAAAATCCTTGCAAGGCCTTTTATAACAATGGACATTTTTAATCTAAATACTTTGCTATTTTAACCCAAAGTATTTTCTAGTGAGCTGCCGATAATGATGCATTTAGCGTTGATATGACTAATTTGTTTCTACAGCTTAAGAATAATTATTTACTTAATCTTTAAAAAAAAAATCTTTCTCAAAGAAAAATATAAATAAATAATGAGGCAGGTATTGAGGAAATGAGGATTAGCAGTTGAATTAGTTGCAACATGTTTGGATATGCTTCTAAATTCACTTCTAAGTAAATTAGTTCTAAAATTTAAAAACGTTTGTCAATGTTTTGGTAGATATTAATCCGAAATATGTATGTATCATTTCAATTTATTAAAATATATATATATCAAAGAAAAATATAAATAAATAATGAGGCAGGTATTGAGGAAATGAGGATTAGCAGTTGAATTAGTTGCAACATGTTTGGATATGCTTCTAAATTCACTTCTAAGTAAATTAGTTCTAAAATTTAAAAACGTTTGTCAATGTTTTGGTAGATATTAATCCGAAATATGTATGTATCATTTCAATTTATTAAATCAAATAAAAATTATCCAACTTCTAATAGCATCGATTTATTATGATTACTTTCTTATATTAGATCTAATACAGTAGGAAAATAGAAAAACGTAAAGATAAGTAGAACTCGATACTTGTACTATCATTCAAATACCAGTTATATAAAAAATAAAATAAAATAAAATCCACAAAATAGGATACAATTAAATGGAACATTCTCTTTATTTTAAAAAATAAAAACAAAAAAACTGCATCTTCAGGAGTAACTAAAATAATGCTCTTTATTTTAAAGAAAATGGCATTTTCAATAATAATTAAAAATAAAGATTAAATCATTTTTGTGCAAGTTCAATAATACTATGTATACTTTATCTTTGAGTCTTAGATCCATTAATATTTTTCAAAAATACATTTTTTGATAATTTTCTCTGACAATCTTTGCTTTTATTTTTTCAATAACTAATTATGATTCACTATACTCCATCTTAATTTCTTTCCCATTCACATGGTCATTTTTCCTTTACTTTGAAAGAAATATATATGAAAAATTGTGAAATAATAAATGATGCTTCAAGCCTCTAAGTCTATCCTGTACTGAGTAGTTAATACTGGTACCAGCAACGACGAATCCAGGATTGAAGTCCAGCTAGAGAGGGTTGATCGTTGACTATTGATCATTGACGATCGGACTAGGACGGGTTGACCATTGACCGTCGACGATCGTAATAGTTGATCGTTTAATAAAATTGGTTATATAATATTAAAAGTTATTCAATATATATGTAAATGAACTGAAACGTCAACATCGTATACATATGAAAATATACTTCAACACAACCCAAAATAGTAAAAAAAAAAAAATACGATACAACTTTACTCAGTTACTCTGTAACTGTAAACTTAGACAACTGTATTCTGCGGGATCTCATGATTTGAAAACGTTGCAATATTGCCTCATTATCAAGTTTTTTTAAAAATAGCTTTCTCCACGTAAACCACCAAATTGTCATTCAACCAGTCATCTCCCATTTTGTTGCGTAAATCACTCTTGATTATATTCATAGCAGAAAATACCCTTTCAACACTTTTAGTTGTCACATGTAATATCGATGCTAAGGTGAGCAGCTTATAAACCAATGGAAAATAACAGGAACTTTCAGTTTCAACCAACTTTTGAGCTATACAAGATATGCTATTGAGATTAAAGAAAGCTTTGTCCATTCTCACAAGCAAAAGAAACTTATCAAATTGAGGTCTAAGTAATAAAAGCTCTCCACTATTGAAATCCCAAGGATAGAACTGAGCAAGACGTAGAAATTTATTCTTATCAAAAGCTGCAAATGAATCTCTTGGTAAACATGAAATGCAAGTAAAGAGCTCAGTAGTTGTTTCTGAAAAACGATCATTCAACTCTTGCAAGATTGAGTCTATCGCATGACAATACAAATCAACATAAAAGCGATGAAAATAAGTCACCTGCTGAGCTACAAGCCTAGGTCGACCTTTCACTACTACAATATCCTCCATATTGGGCACTAAAATATGTCTATTAACACAAAACTCAATCATCCTACTTAACAAAGTATCCCAACCATTCTCTCTTAAGTTCTGTAATGCACACTTACACAAATTCAATAACCTCATTGCATTCTGAATATACTAATCATTTTTTTGTAAGGCTTGTGAAAGGTCGTCTGAAATTGCAAGAATTTCAAACATAAAGTAGAGACTGAACACAAACTCAAAATCTTACATAGCGTTCATCTGTCTTACGACCGAAGATTTTTTATCTAAATGTACGTCATCTTCTAATATATTTTCAAGAACATCTATGATAGCATTAAACATATTAATGAAATGAGTAATTGTCAGTAGATGTGAGCCCCACCTAGTATCACCTGGGCGTGCCAAACTCATTTCTTGAAACTGACCACTTCCACCAGTAAGTTTCCCAATATTAAGCTTCTCTAGAATATTAGCTTGATAACTTGTTTGAAGAGCATCTACACGCTTACATGGTGCACCAACCAAATTCATAATAATAGCAAGTATGTCAAACAAATCACCAAGCATACAATTCCTACATGCGACAGATACAATTGCAAACTGAAGTTGGTGAGCAAAGCAATGAATATACATAGCATGTGGGTTCTCTCTTAGAATGAAAGCTTTCAACCCATTGAACTCGCCTGACATATTACTTGCTACATCATAGCCTTGACCTCTCAGGCTAGATATGCTCAACTCATGTGTAGAAAACATTGCATTAATGACATCCTTCAGTGATTGGGCACAAGTATTAGTGACATGGGACATACCCAAAAAACGCTCCTTCACTTGCCCACTTTTATCAACAAACCTCAAAACAATTGTCATTTGTTCTTTCATAGAATTATCACGAGCCTCATCAACCAAAATTGAAAACAAAGAATCACCTATCTCATTGATAATAGCCTTTGTCGTCTTTACGGCACAACAATTAATCAAATCATTTTGGATGGTTGGTAAAGTCATTTGGTTATTTTTAGGAGCATTACTAAATATTACTTCTTTAATTTCTTTACAACGAGCTACATACCAGTTCAGTAACTCAATTAGATTTCCTCTATTAAGAGACTCTTTCGATTCATCATGACCACGAAATGACAATCCTTGCATCAAGAGGAATCTAGTACAATCTAGCACCGCATTCAACTTGGTCATATAACTTTGTTGTTGACTACTACTTTGGCTAGACATAACATAGGAGATACTTTGCTTTTGATTCATCAAGTTGGTACACTTTGCAAAAGCTTGATTATGAGCACTATCAAAGAGACCGACATTTCAATGTCCTTTTGTGCTTCCAATCCCTAAAGCCAATCTTAGTAAATATATGGCCACTCCCTTGACCTCTTCTATCGGGTTTGAACAAGTAGCAATGCAAACAATACGTCGCATCCTTTTCTATACTGTATTCCAACCAATGAAATTCGGAGAACCATTCTTTTCGAAAACATCTATTATCATTCCCCATCGGTCTTCTTGAAAAATCATGTACATATGGTTGACAATGACCCTTCTCCAAGTATATCATCCTAACATCATCTCTGATATTAGAATCATACAACTTGATAGTGGAACGTGTCCCTGGATCAGATACAAGATCATCCACATTAAATTGAGCTCGGGATTTCTTTGTGTTATTCAATAACTCTTGTGCTCGATTAGAATCAGTGGCGGGACTAGATGCACAACTAGAAGTAGAAGAATTGGGTATGGACTTTCGTTTTGGTTGAAAAAATCGTTCCATAATCTGCAAATGTCCCAATTTATTTTTCAATTACAATTGACTAAAAAAATAACCAAGTACACACGGGTTGAAAACGAGTGCCTGTTAGGATTTTTCTCATCTCTCAGGACAGATCAATCACAGATTTGCATGACAGGAAAGAAAACACATGGATGACAGATTATAAAACCAACAAAGAATCAGACTAATGGACACAAGAACATCATGTTTTCTGGTTAAATTTTATCAACCACTTGCAGGGAATTTCACCCCAGTGAATCTGCCATTACAAGAGGAAATTATTACAGTAATTGTTCTACACAACAACAGCACCCATTACTCTATGAAGACATATCTTTCTAATAGAACAGTGAATTCTCACAATAAGTTTGTGTGCCATATCTTTCTAATAGAACAGTCAATTCTCACAATTCATATATACAAACTATCTGAGAACAATTCAACATTTGAGAAACGTAGTCGATAAGAAATATAACACATCCGAGCGAAAGAATTTATGATCTGTTTCCTTTTTCTCTTTCTACTAAAATTATTGTTTACCCACTAACCAGTCAACTAGAGTAATCATTTATCCAATAATGTTTAATCATATAGGTTTTTATAATGTTCCAACTTCCAACCCTATTCACAAATCACAATATGGGTGGTTTGATCTGGCATTTCAAGAATTGAAATTGAACCATAAATTTCGATTCTTTTGTATTCAATCACTATAGAAAAATTGGAATCGAACGTTATGATTCCGATTCTAGATTTCAGTTCAATTTTACAAAAATAAATATTCTCCTATAAATTCACAATTCAATCAATAGACACTAGGTAGTTGAGTACAGTAACAAAATCAAAATAGCCAAATCAAAATAAAACAAAACAAAAAAAAGAACAAAAAAATAAAAAAATAAAGAGGGAAAGCCGGAAAGAAAAAGAGTTACCAGTCGGCACTCGGCAGGCGGCAATAGGCGCTTCGAGCCTTTGAGTTCGAGTTCGACAGTTTCGATCTACAGTGAGCCAGCGACTACCTGTTTGCCTCGGCTTCCTGGAGATTGGAGTGTGGTGGAGATAGCCTAAATTGTGTGGTGTGGATTTGGAGAAAGAAGAAGCAAGGCCGAATCAAGAAAATGAGTTGGCAATTGGGGAAAAATCACAAATCACAATTTTGCACTTTCCAGCCGGCAGCCACCACGAACAATTCAAATGAAATGGTAAATGGGTATTAATATGGGTAATGGGTTTGGATAAATTAATTTGACATTTGGGCTAAATAATAAGAGGCCCAACCCCAAAGTTTAACATTTTGTGCAAAAGCCCCAAAAAAAATAAAATAAAAAAAATAACGGGTTTCATCTTCCTTCTTCTTCTCCCGGCAACTCGGCGACCACACTGTCCGGCGGCTCTGTAGATTCCGGCGAAGCCAGCACGCGCGGCCGCGCCCCCTCGTCGGGTGCTGGCTCCGCGCCTGGGTACTTGTGGGTTCACTAATCTGGAAGCAAAGCCAATATGATTCAGAAGCCTACACAAATTAACAGGTGATTTGGTGGGAGTTTGAACTGAAGATCATCCATCATGTCCACATCCATGTTTCACAAGTTTTCAGTAAAGTTAAATGAAATTTTCATTGACCCTTGGAAATCCACCCTTTGTAGACACGCCCAAATCCTCCTACAGCTAACACTATGGCCTGAAACAAGCTTGTGGAAAGTAAATGTCAATCTGAACATCCCGTGAATCTTTTGACACTGATGTTGTTCTATAACTTTTTATGTAGTGGTGAACGCAGAAATTTTGAATTTAGGGGCACAACCAAACTATCAAATTGAACAAGTAAACATAGTATAGCAATTATCAACTTTATCCATTTCAGATCAAATATTTATTGACCTACCATGAACACGTAAGTAGAAATTATAAGCAAAAGCGACATCTGAATTTATTATGCCGTGTATTGAAAAAACCACTGCAAAATGTCAAGACACATTAACATGACATAAACCATTTCCTTGAGGGCAAACATCTAGTCATGCAAAATGATCTTACCAAACTTGACTTCATTTTTTAGGTGCATAATCGAGGCAAATTTTTTGAAGATTCTTGCACCCACAATCAAAGAAGGATTAAACTTCTGTTATGTATTACGTTTATATGTTGACTTGTTCTCGAGTTCAATTGGTTGAGACAAAAAAAAAAATTTATATATATATAATGAGATTAGATTTACAGTAGATGAACGGAGATTAGCCCCAGTTCCTTGTTCCATTTCCCTCCATTCTTATTTTATATATACTTTTTGTAAATCCTCTTCTAAATTTCAATTTTGTTTCACTTTCAGCAATTCACCTGCACCTGCTGCCTTTTCAATTACCACTTCCATCGACATTTCCATTTTCCAGACATGGAGCCAATCGACACAAATTTTTATATTCATTTTTTCCCATTTTCTATTTCGATTATTTGAGCAGAGGTAATGCAAGTTTATGAACTCCGCAACTTTCCATTCAATTTCTTATTTAATAACTCTTTTCATATGCAACATAAAGCGTTCCCTTTAATTTTGGCTTGTTAGCACAATACATCTATATGTTCGGCCTTTAGTATGCAAAACGTTCATATGTTTCAATTTTTGTATTTTCACGTTTCATTATGAAAAAGTAATTTTCATCAATTTTTATCCAATTTCTCCATCAAATATATGTGAAATGAAGAATATATCATTAAATAAAATAAAAAGAAAAATAAAAAACTAATTGCAACCATACTCCTAAATTTTTTTAAAAAGTTCCAACGAGTCCCTAATAAATTATTTTTAAAAAATAATCACTTTCTCCTCCTCCACCACCAATTGCATAGTGATTACAATTGCATAAACGTGGAGCCAATAACCAATCCGCTTCCAATTTCCCTGTTGGCTGAAAAAAAAATGCAAACACATGCAAACATTGGCGACTTGACGACTCAACGAAGCCGCCACCTTCAACCACCTCAAACTCCACACTACTACCACTTAGACCTCTCAGACACCACAACCACCAGATACACCTCCATCCCTCTATCACATCACGCCTACCTGTCCAACCACGCGCTACCACATACGACCCTCGTTGTTACCTAAAACCTTCAACTCACAAACCAAAACCAAGGTATCAACCTTCTTTCCGACAACACCCATGCCATTAGCCACCAACCGGTAACATCTACTCCCCAAGGCGCTCCCATTCATGATCCTATAACATCGAAACAAGTTCTCAATCAAAATCCATTGTCTCAAAAATTGAGCCATAACTCTCCAAAATTGATAATACAAGCAACAACATATAGAGGAAACCAAAATACCAATCTGAAAACAAATGAAACTGCAAGAAAGAGAAGATGATGATCTTGTTGATGCCAAGAAGTTCGGAATATATTGAAACTCTAATGCTTGAGATTTTTTGGAACTTCGATTTTTTGGATTCATTTGTACTTTTTAAGAAGGTTTTTGGAGTATGATTGCAATTAGTTCTTTATCTTTATCTTTTTATTTTTATTTTATTTCAATATGAGAATATATTTGTCATTTCATATATTTTTATTGAGAAATTAGATAAAAATTAATGAAAATGACGTTTTTCACAATAAAAAATGAAAAGTTATTAGCGCAAAAAAAAAAAGAAAGAAAAAATAAATAACAAATTGTAATTATAATCCCAAACTTTAAATGCAAATGATTCCAAATAAATTATTAAAAAGATAATTAGTACGAAA
Organism: Olea europaea var. sylvestris; assembly: GCF_002742605.1. Classification (NCBI taxonomy): domain Eukaryota; kingdom Viridiplantae; phylum Streptophyta; class Magnoliopsida; order Lamiales; family Oleaceae; genus Olea; species Olea europaea. Next base: position 156,689 of record NW_019264334.1, on the reverse strand, counting down.
GGTCTCTGGCTTTTTTTTTTTGGTATTATCACCCTTATTTTTACATTACATTGTGAAAATGGGTAATTGACACAAAACGTCCTTACCTTTCAAGCTTATTGTGAAAAACGTCCATATCTTTCATTTTTTGACATTTTTGCCCTTATTTCAATCTTTCGTTGCGTTAAAGGTCCTTTTCGCTGTTTTGGAACATAAAAGGACAATTATACCCTCTTATTTAAAAAAAAAAAATTCAGAACAAATTGCAACCCTATCCCTAAACTTTTAAAAAAGTGCAAATGAGTCCCCAATTTTTAAAATATTGAAAATAACAAAAAAAAACGCTTTCTCTTCTCTTCCTCCTCTCTCCACTGCCACCTTTCAAGCCAAAAAATTCCGACCAACCATCGTCCAAACCACCTGATTTCCATACCACCAGAAAGCCCTCACTCCCCTCTACAAATACCACCCAATGGGCTTCCATTAATTTCACTCTAATGGTACAAATTCTCCTTCGTGCAGGTTAGGTTTCATTTCTCGATTTCTGAATGAATAACTATGTCCAGGCGACAATGGGAAAGACCCGTTCATTGGATGTGCTATGAGGTGTAGGTATCTTAGGCGGTGGTTCGTGATCATGGGTCCCACTACCGACGTCAAAAAAATTGCCTAAAAGCTGCACAACGATTGTGTTCGAAGCTCAGCTGGCTGGGTTTGATTGTGTGCATTAAAGGATGTTTGAGGACCATGGACAATGATGTTTAGTGTGTAGAATTGATATGGAGGTTGTGTAGGGCATAGGTGTCGCCGGAAGTGAAGATTCCAGCCACTGTTTATTGCGAGAGTAACTTATTTTGGCTTGAATTTTCAGGCAAATTGATTGGAGTTATGGCCGGATCTTGGATAGGTTGCGAAGAGGGAAGTGAGAGTTTTAAGGTGTTATGTTAGTCCGGCCAAAGTGGCGGTTGTGCAGGGCATGGGTGTCGCTGGAAGTGAAGATTCCGACCATTGTTTGTTGCATGGGTAACCTATTTTGGCTTGAATTTTCGGCCAAATTGATTGGAGTTATGGCCGGATCTTGGATGGGTTACGAAGAGGGAAGTGTGAGCTTCAAGATGGTATGTTGGTCCCGTGCCCAAGGTGGCTGGAGGGTGGAGTTTTGGTGGTCCATAAGCGGTGGTTCTGAAATCTTAGTTGTGATGGATTGAGGGAGAATTGGAGACTCGTTTGCACTTTTTTAAAAGTTTAGGGGTAGGGTTACAATTTGTTCTAAATTTTTCTCTTTTTTTGTTTTAAATAAGAGGGTATAATTGTCATTTTACGTTCCAAAACAGTGAAAAGGACTTTCAGCGCATCGAAATATTGAAATAAGGACAAAAATGTCAAAAAATGAAAGGTATGGACGTTTTCCACAATAAACTTGAAAGGTAGAAACGTTTTGTGCCAATAACCATTGTGAAAATCATCATTTTCCAAACTAAAAATTGTAAAATGATTAATATACCCTCTTATTTAAATTAAAAAGAAATAAAGAACAAATTGTAACCATACTTCCAAATATTAAAAAAAAAAGTACAAATAAATTTCAAAATAATTAATTAAAAAAAGAGTTAGCTCGGTTATATTTCAATTAAAATAGAACAATTGCCGTACTACATTTAGAATTACATTCTTAAGAAAGTTAGCATTCAAGGAGGGCGTCGAATTAGAAGAGTGGCACTTAAACAGACTATATCTACACGGGATGGTGTACACTCATTCTTGCATTACTTCGAAAAATACGCACTCCAAGAATTGTCTCCAAAATGTAAATAAATCAAATATTAACGAGTTCCTAGAACCAAAATTGAACACATCAGAGCTACAGTTGACACAATGTCTTTTCTAATCTAATCCAACTAAAAGATTGACACACACAAATGGAATAAAAAACTAAGAAGATCATATAGAGAAATGAAAGTTATTCAAAAATGAAAAGATATATATTTTTTCTGTTATACAAGTGTCATGCCAGTGAAACCGATGACCAATTAGAGCCCAAAAAACATAATTTGACTTCTTTTTTTTTGTCACATTCTGCAGTTTGCCACATAATAGTATGATCAGCAACGGGAGATTTCCACTTGAACAGACATTATAACCTATTGATCTAAACAACAAAAACACTCACTAAAATAAAAATAATAAAAAATTTTGAATTTAAACGAGATACTATTGAAAACCATTAAATACAAAGAACAAAGTCATTTTGGTTTTACGTCAGAAATTGACATTATTCTCATGTGAAAGAATAATAGAAGAAAATGTGCAATTTGGGTGAGAATTTAAATCAGTGGCACAATGTTGCAATCTCTTATACTGTTTTTGTTGGAATAGTTGCACCACGTTGAATAAAACGTGATAAGAAATTGTCTACAAACAGAAGACAATTTTCTAAAAGTAGAAAAATAGGAATATTATTTATTTCTGCCATTAATTTCAAGCTTTCATTAATTAGTACATATTATCCCTTATAACAGCTTACATCCATTTTTTTTTTAAAGAGGACATAAAAAGACTTGTTTTCTCTATCCCTTATATTTTATATAAAAATATATAATAAATACAAAAGTGTGACTAAATATTTGCCCTTATCTTAAAGCATGCTAACAAACTTTTTTTAGCTGAAAATCATCATCGCAGACAATATATGCTAATTAATGGAAGATTATTGAAAAGAATGTGACGAAAAGAAGTTGGGAACATAAGTGTCATAATAATTGAACATTATGGACTTTTATTGAAAAAGTTTATATTACTTACAAGACACTTTAATTGCAATTAATGTCCTAGTTTTTTTTTTTTTTCAATATATTCTTATTTTTAATGTTCCATCGATTAGCACATCTTGTCTATTCCAACCAAAAAGTCTGTTGGTAAGACCACATAAAACAACTTATTGACTCATTATATTTGTTAAAAAATAGTCGTGGAAGTGCTATAAAGTATTTTTTTCCTTATTTCAAGGCACGCAAATAGAATATTATTACAGAAATCAAAGCCAATGAAAAGATGTGTTAATTAATGGATGATTAATGAGAAAATGTCAAGAACTTTACAAGAAATTAAAATGTAGTGGGACTAATATTAATTGTAATGTGATTGTGATTAGCCTTAATGAAATTAGAATTTGGTCCATGTGTGAAAATGTATGGTGTAAATATATAATTGCTTTAACAAAAATTTGAATATTTTTCATAGTGATTGCAAACCTTATTTGCCTTTTAGTGACCAAAGCAATTTTTATTTAACCTCTAGATTGAAATCCCACCTTTTCATACTACTAGTTTCTGGCCATGCAATGCATGGCTTGAATTTTTTTGAAGGTGATATTAGTGTGTTGACTTACTTGAGTATTAAGTATTCATGAGGGAGAATTACATTGAATAATTTTTTGGGAAGCGAAGAAAATATTTAGTTGGTGCATAAGGAAGTTTGGAAAAAAAACAGTAAAGATAAAGAGCAAACTATATGAAGAAAAGTAGAAGATATGTTAACTTTGGATATAAAATATTGAAAGCAGTTAAAAATAATAATTTTTGTTATGGATTTTGAAACAGACCTTTTATTGAGATTAGCCTTAGAAGGAATAACTTTTGTAGTGGTATCTTTCAATGGAAAAATAAATAAGTAAATAAATAAGATAAAAGGTAAAAAGCATTTACCTTTTGCAGAGGAGTGTATAATGCTAGTAAGAAGAATGAAGAACCTTACAAATGAATATATATATATATACATATATACTCGGTAAGTTTCGCAATCGAAGGTGATAATTTATACAAGATTTGAATTTTATTATTGCTACTAACACATAAAGTGGAAATTGAGAAATTCAAGCACAATTAGGAGAACATGAAAAAAAAATTTTTTATCTATACAACAAAAGGTGCAATGTAGTCAGAAAAAATAGCTTTACAAATAGAATGTTGATATTTCAATACAAGGTTATGGTGCAGAAATGATTTCACAATTGTTTAATAGATACCTAAATCCCCAAATGAAGCAACTATAAAAATTGAGGATTCACCTTTCCAGCACTATATCAATTCCATATAAATAACCACAGTTGGCTTTATGGAGCTTTTCTTTCAAATTCTCGAACCAGTCTTACGGATTCTGAGAAGACAATGTTTGGAAAAGAAAAGTATTTAAATTTCATTTCAATTCAAAAGTACCATGAGAAATCCATAAAAATAGCTCAAACAGTGATCGACGAACAACTCTAAGTCTTGATACTCATGGCACACTGAGGGTGATCTGACAATAATTATATGACCAAGGATTGGTTCACATAGGGGACTTTATTATTGGTTCGCACCCACGAATGAGACTTTCTTAACACTCAAGTACATACAAAACACTAACCTTTGGAATTCAACAAAAATAAATCAATGTGCTGTTGACCACTATGAACTCCTAAGTGGTATTTACATGCTATAATATAGCCTTGAGGCATGAGCAGCACGAGTTGTAGACTGGTTTGGTGTGGGCCTAAATGACATACCAAGTAGAAACTGGTAGTGCGCCATTGCTCATTGTAGAAACTGGGCATCACATTTTGGAGATAATATTGATTACTATCTTGTTGGAGAGTCCTTTTTTTTATTTGTTGTATTATTGAATTTATTTGCCAGAAATACATATGGCATAAATACTACCTGAAGAGCCTTTACCACACCATCCATTATTTTAGGTTTAATAAGAGGTTCATCCATTTGAATACGATATTGTACTTGTTCCGAAGCTTTTGATGTACTTCATTACAATGCTTTGCGCCTAGAAAATTTACAAAAGCAAAAAATTAACAATATATCCAACCAACACAGGTTTGAATGATCCATAACAGATTGAAGGACTTATTTTACCAATTTAATATGATTCTGTTATCAATATCAAATCCGTGCCAAATCCTTTATAGCATTTTACAATGTTATTATTATCCGTCGCCGAAACTATATCAATAAATCAACACCCAATTAGAAACCACAAAAACCAAAAACTTTAATATAATTTTATTGATATCTTTTGATTTATAAATAAGCATAAATGGAGCAAAATGAAGTGGAGCTCTACCAATTTCATCCAACGATGATGCCATTTTTGTCCTTTCCCATGATCTCTGTAATTAAGACTTTTGAACTGTGAATAATCATATATGCATAACATTGTAGTCTCCACTATTTAAATATTCATTTCATTTTTTTCAATTATCATTTTAGCGGGCATGAAAATTGCACAAAATTATATCTGACGTAAAATAAATTGTTTCATAAATCTATAAGGACTGATAAATTCTATGTATTACAACAAAAATACAAATGAATAAATTTATGTGAACATGTGATCCAAAACCTTAGGTCTTCGTGAAGTGGTTACATTTATTTATTTATTTAAATTTGATTTTCAAAAGCTTCATGAATTCATTTTATCATCAGCATATCACTTGCAAAAGTATTATGAATTGGTGGTGGCAAATATGAACCCAAGTGTTTTTCCTATCTCTATCATCATGCTATTTATTTCATTCGAATGATTAAGGTGTAAGCAGAATACATTCACAGTAGTACAATTAAAAAGCCTGAATATACTGGTTAGAAATTTGACAGAAATAGCAAAGCAAAAATAATGTCAATTGAGATATAAATTAAGATAGACATAATAAAAGTACCTTTGCACAGGCATATATATCAGGTTCTAACTTAAAGGGCTTTTTAAGATTTCAAGAACGCTAAGATAAATTAATCACCCACCTGTACAAGTATTAACAAGAACTTTTTGTAAACATAGATAATAAAATAATATTTAACTCCATCAACAACAAATTACTACCTTTAATATTTCTATGTACCTTGAAAAATGAGTGCAAATATAATAAACCGTGCATTAGATTATATATATAGTTTAAGTAAAATACAAGAAAATGGTACGGGGAACTTTTGGGACTATTTTTTCAAACTTATAAGATGAAGCTATTGTAAGAGAAAAAGAAATAGGTCACTTGTAGACTTGCCACTCGTAAGGGGGTTCGTAATTGCAGCTATTGTTGCTCAATGCTCAAATTTTAAGGTTACCTAAACATTCAGCAGCGTTTGCATCCCATAGTCGAACTTTGTATATAAACTTCTACTTAAAGAACTTCACGATGGAGTGAATGGAATTTAACCAGCAGAAGACCAAGCAACAATGACACATTAGATGAATTCATAAAGTTCAAGCTAAATAAAACAACGCAACTATCCAATTATCTGAGACATAGAAAATCTATTGTCAAAGGTAGATCATAAACAGCAATAGAGGCATAACACTATGTAAAATGTTTTTAATAGAACATTAATGTACATATTCTACATAATAAAAGGTTGGATAAATTTTTATATCATTAGTCAGAAGCGATGAGAACATATTCATGATGAGGAATTAAATAATATACCTTCGTCTGTATAATCTATCTTTTTTTCTTCTTCTTTAATTTAACATTTATTTATCTCTATGGAAGTAAATGTTAGATTGATCTTCCAAGAAGAGATTTCACAGTAGCTTTATAGACAATAATGAAATGAATATATAAAGTTTTAGAATAGAAGCTTACCACCCAAAGTATCCTTTGATAATCTTTCAACATGTTTAAGCATTTTTTAATTTGGCAGTTGATTACTTTTACAGTATGGTCTCCACTGCAAAAATAAGTATGGTGGTATTAACAAACTTTCTATAATTTTAAACTAAAAATTTAGTGCATCTAGAAAGAGTGAGAGAGAGGATAATTACCCAAAATACCATAATTTGCGCCTTTAGTCCGACACTTTGAAATCTTGTGTGTTAAGTAGTGTTGTATTTGCTATCGAACAACCTACATTTATTCCCATGTACAAAAATATTTAAAATAAATAATTTTAAAGTTATAAATATAAGATTATGCATTGAATTTTGACAAGGGGATCTTACTGTATTTTAGAATCTTTCTGTTTTTTTCAAAATTTGTTAAAATTAGGCTAAACAAGGACATACAAAATATTCATTTTGACAGATATCTGTTGCAGTTTTTTGTCTGTACAAACTTATCTTCTTTGGTGAAACTGTTTATAATGGATATCCGAAAACGAAGCATTCTATGTATTTGAGAAGGAAAACTCCAAAATTTGGCTTATAGAAAAGATAGTTTAAAGTTATATTATATTAATATTGTATGTAAATATAACATTAAATTAAATAGTATAGTAAACTGTGGAGATGTTTACCTATTCTTTTGACAAGGTAGATAGGGTATGATTTCCAATTTCATACGTTTATTTCTATGTTTTCTCAAACTTGGTTTGATGAAGAAAATATCTGCAGAGATTAATAATGATTTGATTACAGTCATTACCGATCCTGCACGTGCTTTGATTTCTTCCGATGTATGAATGGTGTGGCTACAATCATATATATGAAATTTCCACTTTTGAAAATCAACAAGAAAAAGAAACCAAGTGTTGCCTGGATATTCTGATGGAATTAGTAAATAGTTGTATGTTATCCACGGTCGAGCAGATACAGGCAATTCTCCTTTCATGTATCGTTGTAATGTGCTGAAATTAGTTCCAGAATGGCCAGTTCCTTCTTTCATATTTGTATATCAATGAACACATTCAGTTTCGAATCTAAGGTCCATGATTGCATATTCTTTAGAAAGCAACGAAGAACCGGCGGTAACAAGCCTTCTCAATAGCTTTAATTCTATATCAATATGCTAGTAAAAAAAATGTAAATTAGATATATGAATAATGGAGAAAAATGAATTATGATTATTAAATTTTACTTACCACAATATTTGTACTTTTCATTTCATCTAGTATATTTTCTAGCAATTGTTTTTCGTATAGATTGTCGATTTCATCGTTCCAATATGCGCTGTATAAGAGAATTTAAATCAGTGTTAAATGAGTAAAATACAAATTATAATATTTAGGTTAGCAACGTAAAATTAAATATCTTACCCCGATGGATTTTGTAATATCCATTATGTAATGTTTTTGTACTTGTCAATGTTATAGTCTTCTAAAGCATTAATCGGAGTTGTTGATGAAGATTGTGTCTGTTTTTACTTACTTTTTTTTCTTTCACCGATCTTTCCACGTCTTCAATATGTTCAGATGTTGAAGGGATTTCAAACTCAATTGGACTTGTACGGGGAGGTATATCTCGTTGTATAGTGCTGACAATCGTTTCCATGTGTGATTTCCAATTGGATAATTGATTCTGCATACTTTGATTTTGTTCATCAATGTAAGATTTGGCTGAGTTGAAATTGGTATCTACATAAGATTGCATGCTATGGAAGTAGTCTTGTTGGGTTTGTTGCTGATATTCAAAAAAATATTTTTGATTGTCAAGAATCTTTTGGTAGTGAGTTTCTTGCTGTTCAAGAATGGCATGATAGCGAGTTTCTTGTTTTGTTGATTTTTCAATCATTTGTGTTTTTAATCCGTCATAGAAACTAAATACATCTGACACTACTTGTTGTCTGTATATGTTGAACATCTAATTCATATCTTGTTTAGTTACATAGTTTGAGCTCTCAAAAGAAGTAAATCCAATTCCAGTTGAAGTGCCTATAGTTGTTTCTTGCGTATGCATGTTATCAGCTGAAATTTGTTCTGTTATATTGTTGGATTCACCATTAACAATGCTATCTAGTATACAATGTTGGTTGTCAGCTGGTAGTAAAATATTTGTATACTCGAATGTTTCGAATTTTTCTTCAATAGGATTCAATACTGCAATTACTGTGATCTATAATTGTAATAAAATATTAGATTTATGTTTTTAAATTTATTTATAAATAATGAAATACATATGTAATTGTAAATTGAAATGAATCATACCTGTTGAGTAGCCAAGTATTGTTTAACGACTTGTTCTGTTAATACTATTTTGGGCTTCCATTTATGCATTCGTGGACACTGGAAGCGTGTACTGATACGACGCCTAAATTGTCATCCAATTTGAGGAAAAGCTTCATGGATCCAATACTGAAATAAAAATAAAAGAAATATTAAAGTTTTTATATGATTAAATTATACATAACAGGGAAAAAAATAAAAGAAAAATACCTGGAATGCAAGTGCATAACCATGTAATGAATATTTACAATCCGTTTGGTCATTGTGTTGCATCCTTCGTATTCTTTCGAGGTGTGATTCTTGCAATGAATTTAGTAAAACAAAGTATGATTTACGTCCCCACGGATACATAAGAAATTCATCAAGTTGTTCAACCATTCCAAGGGTTCTAAAATCGATGTGTCTTCCATTTGGTTTTAAAACGCATTCGACGAACATAACTAATCATAACTTGAATTTATCTTCTTGATTTTCACACATGTGAAATATTTCAGAAAATTTTTTCATAGTAATTCTTTTGAAACCATCGAAGTATTCATCCCTAAGGCGAGTATTATTGAAATTCAGATCAACAGCTACTTCATGGCATGGTGATCCGGTAATTAGACAAAATTCTTGCATGCCAAAACGGGCCACGTGATGGTCTAATCGTACCCAAGCTTCATTATTTTTGTCGTAGTTGATAAATCTAATTATATGGAAGTATCTATGGAAAAATTTAGGAAGTATCTATGGAAGTATGTATTAATTTGCTACTAAATTTTTCATTTTGTTCTTTATACATACTTCCATAGATAAATCATTGAAAGTGACTGCATAATAAAGAAGCTTGATCGTCTCCATCTATATATATATATATATTTTTAATAATTTTTGCAGATGTCGTTAGAATACATATTATCTCTAAATCAATGGTTTTCTGCTTCCATTACTCAATTTGCGAATCATCAATATCTTCAAGATTTTGTAGAATATATAGATGGAGACGATCAAGCTTCTTTATTATGCAGTCACTTTCAATGATTTATCTATGGAAGTATGTATAAAGAACAAAATGAAAAATTTAGTAGCAAATTAATACATACTTCCATAGATAAATCATTGAAAGTGACTGCATAATAAAGAAGCTTGATCGTCTCCATCTATATATATATATATATATAACGTAAATTTTGTACATGGACATAAAGAGGTATATGATAGGAATCACATATGCTTGATAATAAAGAACTTTAGTATTGAATATTTTGTTTAACTTTACAATAAGAAAGCAGTTCTTGTCTACTCAAACTATAATTTTCTTATTTAGACACCAACTTAGAAATAGACACCAACAAACATTAAAACACGTCTTCATTTTCTATTTTGCCTAATATGTTTACTCAAACAACATTGATCACTATTTATCTAATGAAAAACAATATTCATCACCATTTATCTAATGAGAAAGGTGAAAAATATTTGTTCAACTTATACAAGTAAGCACACAGAACAAACATAATAACAAGAATAAGTGTGAGGAATGTTACTTTAGGAACAAATAGAGGAATTTTCTTAAATAGTTTTTTGGTGACTGACTTTTCTGCTCTTTTATATATGTCAAAGACAATCTTGCAAAGAATTATAAATAAAGAAAACTAAGTTAGAGTACAACTCATATGTTAAATATATGACTATAGAATTACTTTCTCATAAGAGGTTCGAGCTTTGTAGGGCTTATTTAGACCTAGGACACATTCAATAACACATTATACGTGGATGAAATTTAGGATATGCAAAAAATTAGTTTAGATAAAGCACTAATAGCTAATAACATTAAATTATAAGTGCAATTAAATATAATGAATTATGGTCGATTTAATATGACCCATAACATGTTGAAATTTAAACTGATGTGCAATATTACTATTAAACTAATGTTAAATATTACTACGATACAGAGTATTATTGTATTATAAGTGCAATTAAATACAATGAATTATAGTTGATTTAATATGACCCATAACATGTTAAAATTTAAACTGATGTTCAATATTACTACGATACAAAGTATTATTGTAAAATTAATAGTGATCATTTGTTGGCACATTGTTATGTTTGTATTTTATTTCTCCCTCATCATGTTGAAAAATACGTATTTTTGGTAGTAGAAGTTGGCTTGGTGATGCATAGTTAGAAAGAATAAAAGTTTTGTGATTAACATGAAATTGAACTATTTTTTTACAAAAAAAACTTCCTTGTTTTTAAATTATTTTGTTGATATTGAAATATTAAAGTTTGAATTTAAATTTGTTGATACATGATTCTTGTAATCGAATATAGATCACATTTGATAGACTATTTGATGCTTTAAATAATTTAAATATGTTCATATAAATATCTTGTTAAATCGATTTATCTAAATGTAATTGATTATTTGACTTGGAAAAAGAATATATATAAAAAAGTATATATTGAATAAGTACAAATTAAAGTACTTAGATAAAGGAAAAATGTAAAAAACTATGATGGTTGTGGATAAGATTATAATATTTTTTGTGTGATATTATAAAGTTATTCATAAAATTAAATAGTTAGGAATTGATATATATTTAGTAAATATTGAGGTGGGATTTGGGACGAAGTGTTAGCGCGAAATGGGTGTAAAAAAAATTAAATAAATCACCTAATAAAAAAAATAAAAAAAATATTTGACACTGAACATCATCTTAAAAAAAAAAAAAAAAGTCGTGCTACGCGAAGTCTGACTCAACGTTGCGCAGAGTGAGGCTGCTTCTTTTTGAAGCACTGTGTGGAGTGCTTCCTTTGAGGCACTACATGCTGCGCGGAGTGCCTCCCTTCGAGGCGCTGCGCGGAGTGCCTCACTCCTAGGTACTCCGCGCTGCTCACTAACAACAATTTTCGGTTAACAAAAAAAAACCTTTAAAATAAAACAAATTAAACAAGTTAATATGGTTCTACTACAACTTTTCCAACTTCAAATTTTTTCTATCACATAAGAACTTAACACTATAGACTTAAGTTTCAATTGTTTTTTTAACATAATAGTATGCTAAACTACATATTTTTTATATCATAAATACATTCTAAATTTATTTTTATCACATATTTTATGGAAATTACCTTTTTTGATCGTTGATTACACGAGAAGCTGGTGTTGAAAATTTGCAAAATGAAATGCTTGCTAGAAACAAAATGGTTGAATGTGTGTTGCATTTTGAATGCATTCATAGATAAATGTTAGTGAGTAAATGTTGGTAGTTGGAATGAAGGGTGAGTAAATGTTGGTAGTTGGAGTGTGGGATGAATAAATGTTAGCAGTTGGAATGTGTAAATGTAAACTGAATTTAAGTATAGTTTGTTTAATTCATTTAATTAATACTTATGCATTGGAATTTATGTGTTTTTATTATATTTAAAGTTGTATAAATTTGGTTGTTAGTAATTGGTAAATTTACAAAGATAGAAAGAAGCTGCAAAATTTAATAAATTGTCCAAGTGTTGTTTTGCGAAAATACAAATGTTATACATATATTAGTAAAAGTGATTTATTTAATGGTTGAATTTTTATTTTTTTTAATTTAATGTTTTATAAATTTTAGTCGCATTTATGTAATCAAAGGTGCAAAATGTAATATTACAAAAATATAAAGATCGTTTTTATATAACAGATTACACACATTGAAACTTAGTTTCTAAAGTAGAAAACTATTTTTAGTTGATATTTACACTTCAAAAACTGTCAACTAATTCAAAAGTACAAAATAACGTAGTGATTTTTATAAGCTTGCGAAGTTGGCTCATCGTTTGTTTCAAAACTTTTGTGACGCTTTTTGTTGGATTCCGTATTTGGTTCTTGTGCTCTTTCAAAAAGAGACCTTTTCACATTTGTCGTAGTTATTTTCCTCGTATTTGGAGAAAGTACAGTAATACACATCTTTTCTTTGCCTTTTGTAGTTTTTTTCTTCGAACTTTCCTGCAGTTCAGTTGAATTACTTTCGTTAGTTGTAGAGTGCTTGTTTCCAGTGATTGTAGTTAAAGAGTTGAATGCAAAAATAATTTCAAAGTGATATTTTGGAGGATTTTGGCATTTGTGTGTAACCTTCAGATAAAATTGTGTTTCATTTTCGCTTTCCATTTTGATCACATTGTCGATTTCTACATCTGGTTCCTGTAATAGAATTAAAATCTTAAAGTATTGAAGCAAATAATATTAAAGAATGTTAAAATTGTAATTTTACCTTTTCGAAATGGTTCATTATATCAACTGCAGTAATTTCCAATAATGTTTCTGCCGTATCCCCAGTAATGCTTGCATTCAACCATCCAGATTTGTCCTCAAGATGAACAAAAGCATTTATTCTATGAATTTTTATTTTTTTATTTTTGGAAAACATAGAATGTATTATGTATTGTTTCATAAAACATTAATACCACGTAAAAATTGAACATATGTTTCATAATATAAGCTACAATGGAACAACTTTTGCATGTTCGCATTTACATAATCGGCATTTATAAATTTCTCCAAAGTCCACGTTGGATGTTTTCTTGCAGTTGTTGCAAGTCATATACCAAATTTTTTTTTTTTGGAAATGATTTTCCATTGTGCTTTGACCCAGTAAAAATTTTTCTAAAAAAAATATTTATATTTAACAAATAATAAAAGAACAATGTATTTATTAACAAATAGGAAAAAAATATATTTATATTACTTATATATTGAATGAAAATAAATTACCGCTAAATACACTCCCAGTAAATCTGCAATTGGGGTAAATTTTTCCAGAGTTGGAAGCGATAGCTTTGGCGGGCTAACAACAACGAATGACTTATTTTCTGCAATTTTCTCAAGTTTTTCTTTATTAGTCTCCATCCTGTAAAAAACAAACATAAAAATATTCATGAAAATAATTCGTTTGTTAATATTTATTTATTATTTTTTGTATTAATGAAATATATTTTAAGAACCAATTTTTATAATCTGCAACAGCTAATATATCAGAATTAATAAAGATGGTGCTATTGACTTTAGTTGAAAGGGTAAACCCTGCAAAAAAAAAAAATTATTAATTAATATATAACTGTAATTTTTAAATGTAGCAAATGAATAGGTATGCAAGATTATACCATTGAATGACGACACCTTAAGAATAGTAGCCCATATAACGGGTTTATTTTCAATATTTTCAAGAATTGTAATACATTCTCGATCCACAAAACTATCCCATAGGGTTAGCATCACTGTCTGGCATTATTTGTCCATCAATATAACATCCTGAAAAGTGGCTTGTGTACCAAAATGGGTTTGAATAATTCTTTTTTAACTAACATCCACAGCTACACCTATAACACCAAAAACGAAAAATATTTTTATATATATCATATATAGTTAAATTAAAGAAAATCATAACTGTAGAAAATTGTAAAATACATAATAATAAAGCGAAAAATTAAAAATCTTACTGATGTTGATATTTTTATCCATGTGTTGATCTAATTCATCAAATGGAATAAGTTGATAATGTGAGAAAACAAAATTCAAGTTATTCTCATGCAGTTCTTCAATTTTGGTTCTTCCTGTGATGGTCCAAATTTTTTCATCAGCGAAGCTTCTAAACTGACTTTTGTTAATTTTCACTGTTGCATTCAAGAAGACATATGTTTTCCCCAGGTCGAGCTGATAATTAAGTGCAATAATATTTGCATCATACAGTGTTGCTGTAACTTGATTACCCTGTTGCACATTAATGAAGTTGAAAGGATTTATAAAATATATAGGTATAATAATAACATTTTAAAATGAACACAAATGTTATTATTTATGTACCTCTAAATCCATGAGAACAATATTTCGGTATCTGGTAATTGAATTGCGAGCAATCTTAGGTGATTGCTTTCCTACAATGATTACTTTTGCAAACCAATTCATTTCTGAAGTTTCAATTTGTGGGATTAATTTATATGATGAAGCCATTTTTGATATCTGTTAACAAGAAAAAGTTAGAGTAAAAATAGCTATGAAAATGAAAAGCAAATTTTTTTTGAAGAAATGAAAAGAATACCAGTAATAAGCATACGAAAAATTTTCTGTTTGAAGAGTCGCTAAGCAGAGATGAAGTGTATATGCATGAACTTTAATAAGGTATGCATGCTATTTATAATAAATACTTTTGACAAAAAGATATTTAATAGATATTTTGAATTTATTTATGCAAGTTCTTATGTGCTACACGTCAACTAAAAAATATCTATTACGTGAAGATAACTATTACTCAGATAAGTAATGATCATACTTGTCTATTCATCATTTAATAGAAAGAGACGATATAATTATACTTTTGTATTTATTTATAGAAGATTTATAATAGATTTTCATAAAAAAAACTAAATAAATCACTTAATTAAAAAAATTGACAAAAAAATAAAAAATAAAGTAACTCTGCGCATCATGGAGCAAATGTTCCGTGATGCGCAGAACAATTTTGCTCCTGGCATCCAGGAGTTGATGCTAGGAGCAAAATACCAAGGAGCAATTTTGCTCTGTGCATCACGGGGCAAATGTTTTGTGATGCACGGAGTTGCTCCTTTGAGCAAATTTTTTTTAAGATAATGTTTAGTGTTATTATTTTATTTTTTATTAGGTGATTTTTTATTTTATTTTTTTATAAAAATCTATGATAAATCTTTATAAATATCTTATTTCGACAACTATATAATAGATACATCAACTGATATAAATGAATATGGAAGATAGTTAAACGTACATCAAACAAGTGTATTAAAAAATGCGTATAATTCGTGCTTTTTTCTTTAAAAAAAATCAATTATTTTATTAATATTTAATATTTTGTCGCGATAATTTTATCAATATAATTTCCTTTTTTCCTTCATGATTGATATATTTTTTATAAAAATTTATTTTTATCTTTATATAATTTGACACGAAGTATATTAAAGCATGTATATTGTTTATTTCTTAAAAGTAGTTGCGATAAATCAAAGTAAAACTTAACACAATGTTTAAAAAATTTAATACTCGGTCAAAAAGATGTCGATTAATTTATTTGACGATATTGAATATGTTAAATGTATATAAATTTTGGAGGATTAAATTCAAATATATCAAAATTGGGTGATTAAATAAAAATCTCAACCCCATTTAAGTGACAAAATATTATGTTGCAGCTGAGCTTGTGTTTGGCTTCATTAAATTTTTTCCTCCTTTTTCTCTCTATTATTTTCAATCCCAGAATCTTTCATAAAATAATATTATACGTAAATAAAAAAAAGTCATTAAATCAATTGGATATTGAACAATAAAAAAAGATTCGACTAATTACACGATTTAATTATATTGTATATAGTTATCATCAAATAAGTCTTTTATATATAAAATAACCACTCA